>NW_027325966.1:682787-930394 GCF_048594095.1 Paramormyrops kingsleyae | reverse complement strand
GCTGCTCAACCTTAGCACAATGATATAGGTGAATCATGGACGCAATAGAATTTGGGGATGATTAGTCCATACAGGGACAGAATCATTCCATACCGCAATCTCCTCGTACGTATGTCTGCTAGGTGGAGTTGGAGTAGCTCCTAACTGTGCGCAGAGGAGTTAAACAATCACAACTTCCCAGAATATTACAGCAACAGGGGGACAGTGAACAAGTCTTATTAATTCTATGCTGTGTGGACGATGTAATCGTCCACAAGTTCGCCTTAATACACAGGGCATTCAAGCCATTGCAGAATACAAACCCACAAATGCGGCTCCCTCCACCAGCAACGCCAATATAGAAACTGCCACAAAATCCATGCCCCCTGATAACCAGCCCCTTATATTTCCACCACCGTCGTGGGGACCGTACTACAAAGAGTCAACGCAAGGTAAGCTGCAAAGTGCAAACAAATTTACAACTTACCTTACATAGTGCACTACGTTTACTTTGTTTGTACTATGAGTACAGTCTTTGCACCTTATCTGTTTGGCACTATATGTCGGTCATTCCTGTTATTCAGTGACTTTTCTGTCCTCATGGTTTACTTATATTTTCTCTAACATGAGTCACATATTTAAAGCAAATATATATTTAGGTCTTCGTTATCACATAACCGCAGACAATACGTATTAAAAATGTAAAAACTTTTATTGATATATGTATTAAGGCTGGCATGATTAGTGGGCGTAGTCGATGACATGTTCTTCTTCAATATCACTACGCAATTATTGGAGTAGTTAGTCTCTAAAGCCCTGCAGTGACATGTAGTTTGTTGTTGTCAAAATGGGAGGGGCCAATACAAAGCACAGGTCTTAGGGAATTCTGATTAAATATACTGGCTTATTAATCCTGTTAATATAATTAGCATACACCCACTATTAGTGTAAATAAATGCACAAACTGCAAGGCTTTATCAGCAAGGTTATGCTGTGTTTGTATGAAATGCCTTTTTATATATCATTATTGTTTCAGTTTATGCTGTAGCCATTTGTGCACGAATCTCCTTGCGTCAGAGGAAGTTGGAAGTGGGGTGTGCCCTTTATGAAGCAGAATGAGACAGAAAAGTTGTAAAATAAATAGTTACACTAACTGCAGTGAGACCTCTCTCATGCGGCCCTGCTCAATCTTAGTCATACCATGTGAGTCAGTTAAACAGGGAGGTTTGTCTGCAGTGTTGGAACCTGTACAGCCAGTGCTTTGTACCGCTGATGGCCTCTTCTTCACACATGCTTTGCTGCCACCTGCTGGTCAAAGTTTAATATTGGTTTATTAATTAGTGAAAGTAAAAGTCTTATTGCATTGCTTAAGTCTTAAATATATATTTAATGTATTTTCGTCATTATTTTAATTTAATAAATATTCTGAATTAATTAATATTTTTTTAATATTTCAAAATTAAATGTAAATGGTTTGTGGTTTTCAGATCACAGGTCCATCTCAGAGCCCACCAATCAGTGACCATCTTGGAGTGTGATGTAAGACACGAAATCAGGACCGGCCACTTTTTACTCATTTTAATCTTAAAACATGGACAGTGTGAATTGGGACTTTGCCATTTTGCTCATATCACTTCCTCTGCCAGCTCTTGCAGGATGGGCTTCCCCTTTGAATCTGGTTCCTCCCAAGGTTTCTTCCTTCCTTTTCACCTACTTTAACTGTAACCCTCTTATTTTGTTGGTAGTGATGCTCTGTGAAGTCATACAGAGGTGGGTATAGAAAGGATTACAGTGGGTAATAGGTGATTTAGATTAACTTTTTTAAATTTGACAACAAAAAGGCTTTGGACAATCAGTTCAACTTTGGACAATAGCACCTCCGAATAGTTTCTCTCTGTCTCTCTTGCTAGTTATTTCTCTTCACCCCCCATTCAAGGAGGAATCAAATGCAGAATAACATTGTACAGTAGAAGATGTAAGGTGCAACACACATTAAAAGCTCTTTTTGTGTGAACATTATAAAACAGATTAATACATATTAAGCAGTTTGAAACTTTACATTCAGACCTACATCAGTTAGAAAAAGCAGGCGATGACCAGCCCAACCAGCAGCTCCATCTCTGATTGTACAGAATCCCTTGTCAGGGTAATTTCTGAAGTCATGACTAAACTAATTTCCCGCTTTGCCTTCAGCTTCACCAGCTAGATTAAACTGATCATTGAGGAGGGAGATACAGTCAAGCCTCACAGTGAAGCCATAAAACACACTCGGGTTAAATGCATTGCACTTTTTTCCAGTCATTTTAACACGTGTCTCAATTCCATGTCCACTTTTTCCAAACACTTAACACATGCACCATACCATTGGACTATGTGAGCTAAACTATGAATACTTTTGCATTGCTTTGACTCAATTTGCATTCAATCACCACTTCCCCCAAATTTCATGAATACTTCTCTCAGTCAGTGTTTCCCACCAGCAAAACTTTGTACAACTACAGCCGATTTTTCAAACGTTTAGATAATCTGTTCAAAACAGTTAACTTTCAGTGAATTTCAATGAAATTTTACTGCACTGTAAATTGAAATATGCTGCATTTTGACAAAGGACACTATGCACTTGCACTAACACAAATAATTATGCTTTTAGCAGAAACTTCGTAATTTTGCTTGCTGCTTTGTTACCATTTATACAAATGAGGTCATAGAGTAAGTAAGTAAGTAGTCTTTATTTATATAGCACCTTTCACAGGCAAAAGCCACAAGGTGCTTCACAACATAGTAAACAAAGAAAAACATAACAAAAAAAGCCAAGACCACACAAAAATCATAACTGCCCATAAATAACTATTTGAACGCCTGGACAAATAAATGAGTCTTTAGTTCTCTCTTAAAACTGACGACAGATTCCATTAAACGCAAAGAGGAGGGAAGATCATTCCAAAGCCTAGGAGCTACAGCCTGGAAAGAACGGTCACCTCTAGTGCGAAAATAAGTGCGAGGAACTTTCAACAAATTTTGATCCATACACCTCAAAGCATGCGCAGAGGTGCAGAGGTGGATCAAGTCGCTAATATAAAACGGAGCCTGTCCATGTAAGGCTCTGAAAACCAGAACCAGAATCTTAAACTTATATCTAAAAGACACAGGCAGCCAATTAAGTTGTTTTAAAATAGGGGATATGTGAGTGCTCCTATTAGTGCGAGTCAAGATTCTCGCTGCAGAGTTTTGTACTAATTGCAGACAAAGGAGCTCCTTTTTATTCAGGCATGAAAACAAACTATTACAATAGTCTAAACGTGAAGACACAAAAGCATGAATGAGAAGCTCCAAATCATCTCGTGAGACCATTGATCTAAGTTTGGAGATGTTCCTAAGCTGAAAAAAACAGTTTCTCGTTAGCTGCTTACAATGCTGCATAAATGAAATTTCACTGTCCAATATAACTCCCAGATTTCTAAGGCTGGACTTCACAGACAGGCCTAGATTACCCAGGAACTGTTTAATCCCCGGGATTGAATCAACAGGGGCAATAACCAGAGTTTCAGTTTTGTCTGCGTTTAGCTGAAGGGAGTTTATGCTTAGCCATTTTTTTAATTCCACTAAACAATGAAACAAAGAATCTAATGTATGCATCTCAGATGGTTTAAAAGAGCAATACAGCTGAATATCATCGGCAAATAGGTGGAAAGAAACGTCACTGAACTGTTGGATGATCTTACCCAAAGGGGTCAAATACAGCAAAAAAAGAACAGGACCCAGGACAGAGCCTTGGGGCACTCCACACAATAAATCCGCAGACTCAGACCTTATTTGGTTTGCTGTAACACTAAAACTACGCCCTGATAGATAAGAAGAAAACCACTGTGAAACTGTCCCTGATAAACCTATTTGATCCCTCAGTCTCATCAGCAGGACCTGATGATCAATTGTATCAAAAGCTGAAGACAGGTCCAAGAGAACCAGAACAGTGTGTTCTCCAGAATCAGCAGCCATCATAATGTCGCTGGACACTTTCAGTAAAGCCGTTTCCGTAGAATGGTATTTACGAAAATCGGACTGAAACGGTTCAAAGATGTTATTTTGATTCAGGAAAGAAGACAACTGTTCATAGACCACCTTCTCAAGGAGCTTAGAAAGAAACGGAAGCTTAGAAATAGGCCTAAAGCTGTTGGGGTCCGTTACATCTAAGCCTACTTTTTTCAATAATGGCTCCACTATGGCATGTTTAAAATTATTGGGAAACACACCGGTTGACAGGGAGAGGTTAACCATTTTGGTAACACACGGGCCTATGGACTAAAACACTTTTCCGAAGAGCCTACAAGGGAGGACGTCGGATAAACTATGGCTATGGCTCATCAAAACACTGACGGGCCAAGCAGCCCAGCAAATGGAATGTTGTCTTTCCCAGGAATGGACGCCAGAGGGCTCCAAAAATCTGCTGTGAGCCATAGACGGGGCTTTTTTTTGTTTACAGAGTGAAGGTGCCACTCACAGCTGGTTTTCCCACCATGCTGCTGGGATGGAGAGCTGCTCATGCAGAGACTGCTGGTCCAGCAGAAACCTGTGGCACGCCAGCAACACTGAATATGGTGTTGGGTCCAGCACTGGCGATGCATTGTTTGACCCTGTCGACCCTGTGTTTCACTCTCCCAGAACACCCTAAGGCGTGATGGTAATGGAGCCCCTGTGCCAGAAATTGAGGGCTAATTCTATGCATGAGCCGTCTGCATGCTGTCCCAGCATGCTCTGGGCTGGAGACACGTGTGGAGCCGCTGAGCTGCAGTGTGCTTGGGTAACACTGCATTCAGTGACTCACACAGCCATACTCTGTTGCTTTGGAAGGCTTCTCTTCTTCCACACAGGAACTCACAATAGCAGAGCCCAAAATGACAGCCCTCCACAGGAGCACACATATCCCTGGTGGGTGTGCACATCAATCTCACTGATTATACCCGGTGACTGACTGCTCCTGTTCTGTCCAAAACACGCCTCTTGGGTCTCACGTTCTCAGCATTCCCTGGAAGAGCTGTCCCCTGGCTGAGTGCTGTAATGAGGGAGTCTGTGATCTGGCTAGGATCTACATCCATGTGGACAGATGTATCGTAGACAACCAGAGTTCCTGCCTGGCTGTTCTCTCATTATCCAGGCTCTTGTAGTGGGCCCATCCAGATCGGGCTCCTGGCTGTTCCAGCTCGTTAGGAGGACAAGCAAACCCTGGGCCCACAGGCCCTCAGGAGCCTGTCAGAGCGCATGTTAAATTAGCCATTTGTTTTTGCTCACAGGGAGGTCTGCACACAACACTGATGTGGAACGAGGCCTGGCCTGCCTGTGGTTCAGCAAGGACCCACTCCATGCATACTAGCTGTAACAGGTCTCTTACCGTCACACACGCGGCCGGCGGGCAGGACAGCAGGACACAGAGAACGGCTGTCAGAGGCCCCACATCACTCAGATCTCCCTCATACAGAAGGCCGAGTGCGAGTGGCCCCCGCCACCCTCGCCGGGCCCAGCCCAGCCTGGCTGAGCTGCAGTAAGAGCGGAGTGCTTGGAGGCCATAGATCCCAACTGGAGCACAGAGATCCTGTTTGAAGAGTGGAACCCTTCATATCTATGTGTCACTGTTAATTTAAGTGCATCTCAACCTGTGTCTGTCAGTCTAAGTGTATCTCCCAGCCAGAATCCATCAATCAAGTGCATCTCTCAACCTGTTTTCTGTCAGTCTAAGTGTATCTCCCAGCCAGAATCCATCAATCAAGTGCATCTCTCAACCTGTGTCTGTCAGTCTAAGTGTATGTCGAGGCCAGAATCCATCAATCAAGTGCATCTCTCAACCTGTTTTCTGTCAGTCTAAGTGTATCTCCCAGCCAGAATCCATCAATCAAGTGCATCTCTCAACCTGTGTCTGTCAGTCTAAGTGTATGTCGAGGCCAGAATCCATCAATCAAGTGCATCTCTCAACCTGTGTCTGTCAGTCTAAGTGTATCTCCCAGTCTGTATCTATCAGTCTATCTCTAGAGTGTTTAGCGTCACAACAGCTTGTTAGCTGTTTCTCGATCAAGCCAACACACCAAAACATTTAAAAATTAAACCATACCTCAACAGTGTTTTTCAGAACTGTACTATAAGCCCGGCCAAGCTTTTCATTCTGTCTCAAAGTGTAATTAAACAAAGACAGAAAAAGTCCACTTCCCGCTTGATCTCGGTTATCAACCGAATCGATGGATCCCCTCAATGGCAATTCGTTTGAGACAAGGAATCCAATAATGTCTACAATGGCAGAGACATACAGGCGGTTTCGAGAGAGCTGATCGGAATTAACCACAGTTGAAATCTCACTGCCTGTAGAACATCGCAACTGTCTCTCTTTCCAAAAAGCCACACACGTTTGATGTTCTTTACTATTGGCATGTCTGTTAAACCCTTTTGCAGTGTCCGTAGCATATTTCCAGTTACTAAAACCCAAAGTTGTGAATGAGTTAGTTTGCTCTGCTCACCCAATTGACCAATCAAGTGCCTGGATTTGAAAATCTAGTCTAGAACGTACTGACACGTATGTAAAACGTAGACTTTATTTTTTAACTATAGTGGTCTAACTTATATATTAGTCTTCAAAAATGAATATTATTATTTTATTTTTTTTTTTAAAAGTTCAATTAGGGCTTATTTTAACAGAGGGGGCGGCATTTTCCCTCTGATGGGGCGACGCCACCTTACCCCCCGTGGTGCCGGGCCTGATTACAACTCACTGCTGAAATTTTATTATAATTGAACCTGCTGGGGCTCTTAAACTGATTGACAGGTCTGTAAACTGGAGGGCGAACATTTACATCAATTAAATATATTATGTATCAGTGATAGCCAAATTAAGCTTAAAGGGGCAAGTCCCCCGAAAAACAAAAAAAGGATGTATTTTAGGGGGGCCTTTATTTATATTAGCTTTATTTATGTTAGCTTTCAAAGTTTAGTTTTCTAGTTCAGCACTAGTTTCCATTTGATTCATCCAATGGATGAACATTTTTCTTCTTTGCAAAGTCTATTTGTGGGAGTTTTGAGACTTGAGTTTAAAGCTGCAGCAGAGTGTTTGATGTTTGGAGTTTTGTGTCTGGAATCCAGACAATGTGAAACATAATATTTTAATAATATCCCACAGTTCAGTTTAGGGTATCATTTTGCCTCAAGTCCATTGTGCATGTGTATGCGTATACAGGAACATGGTATATGGGAACGCAAGTAAGGGCCTTATGTGTGTGTATATTAAGGTGTAATCTAGAATGTGTTCTATGAAGCCCATGTGGATTGTAGGGACCTGCTTGTCCACTCTCACCTTTCAGAAAAGCCTCTTGGTACGGAAGGTTCTTAATAACAGGTGTAACCATGTTACTGTAAACACACACACACACTAGATGTGGTGTTGAGTATGGTGTGAACCAGGATGTTATATGAGGCCCTGATGATTCATAGGGACCTACTTCTCCTGTGTGGTTCAACATCTATACCTTCTAAAGAGGTACATCTGAAATGTCAGCTTTGGGATTACTGTAACTACAATAATATGAAATAAATTAATGGTATTCAAGTACTTGATGAATTTATAAATAGTCATTAAATAGTGTAAAAGAAACTTTATAGAAATTTGTAGTACATTTACAAGACGACCAAAACATCACCCTTCCCCCATGTCATGATCCAATTGTTTCACTGTAGACATTGTCATATGCGAAGAAGTTACACATCACCCAACCCTATTCTGTACAATCAGGGACGGATTACGGACCGGGCCAGCGGGACCGCTGCCCAGGGGCCCTTGGGGTGCAGGGGGCCCGTGGGGCCCCTAGCCCAAAACAATTTGCAACGCTTATCAACAATGTATTTTCGTTTGTCTATTTTAGAGGGCCTACATTCTTTGATCCTCTGCCTACAAGGGCCCCTGACCCTATAGGGCCTCTGATGGAAACATGGATGGAGGGTGTAGGATCACACATGCACATATCACAGGGCCTAAATTCCAGGTGGCCTGAGACAAGGCCGAGCCTGGTACGAGAGGCACCAAAGGGGGGGGTTACACACACAAACACACACACACACAGATAACCAGGGAGGCCAGCACTCCAACTTTTATTGCCCAAAGATTTAGGGACCTACAGACAAGCAGAGTGGACTTCACGGACAGGGGTCCCTCGACTTGGCACACAACCCCCTCCCCATACACTCTGCCTTACATCTCACTCACCCAACAGACGAACACCCTAAAGGAAATTTCATTTAAGTTTGCTTTTGTATACCCTGTATATTGATTTACTCACGACTACTAGTCTCAATATACAGATACGTTATGTTTGTATGTGTCCTTAGACAATCTTAGTGTTTTGTGTGCCACCCTTATAACCATGTTCACGGAGTATCACCTATTTCACCCCTTTGCACTTGAACACATATAAATTTAAATAAATAGATAGGTATAGCTACCATTGTATGTATGTTCTCATGGTATACCAGAAGAATCTGGAAAGTGAGTGTAACCAATGTGTACTAACTTTTAGAGAGTCTGCTTTGTTAAACCCCCCCCCCCCCCCCCCTTCTCTTCCAACATTCCTTTGTGGTCCTTATCTGATCTTGGTGGACGGTTACCAAGTTTCTTTGTTTCTACCATGCTATGTTAAAAGAACTGAATTTAGGTGTATCTTATCCATTCTGGAGAAGATGAATTGGCATAAGCCACACCAAACAAAATATGTTGTTTCCAGATGTGCAACTTATATTGTTATTACCACAAACTAACGGCCACGCCTATCTATGGATAAGATGTGCTGTTTGTAATATGAATATTTGATGTAATATCTGCACAAAGTGTAACATCTGTTGAGGTGCAACCCAAAACACCTGTATCCCATACTGATGTGAATGAGTCACATAGATAAAATAATTAATTGTTTAATCAATTAATGCAGATGGTATGAGGTATGTACCTGTGAAGCTGGTATGGCATGTTTGGTGTCAAACTGATGGAAAATCACTCCTGATTCTAAATCTGGTCAGTGATTACCATAAAAGTGGATGTATCAAAAGTTATAACAGCTTAATGAAAATCATCAGTAAAGGGAGATTCAGTTGGGCCATAAATCCCAAAAGGACTGATACAGACCCCCTTCTGAAAGCCCGCCAAATGGATGGCCAGCCATTGGGCCAGGATTCGAATTCCTGGTCATCCCTATTCATGAACTTTAGACCATAAAAACCTGGACCTCAGAACAAAGCAGCGCAGAGAACACCCAGCAGCCGTACGGAAAAGACCATCAGCCCGGGAGACGAGAAGCCCACCAGAAACCCTCCGGTGAAGGCCCAGCTGAACAGAGAACAGCACCCAAGACAAAGCTTCACCAGGAGAGATAATCCAAAGGGGCTCCACTCCACTGCTCCAAACGCCGCGCCTTCCTGAGTGCCATCAGCTCAGCAGCTCTGCCATCAACTGCCAAGACCCCCCCCCACTCTTCAACCAAGTAAACCAACTTCCTTTCATTCTAACAACTTAAGCTGTTCTGTTAACCTGCTATAAGACTTTAGGGTCGTGTTTCCACAAACTGTGCTTGCTTTGCAGAACAGTATTTCCCATTTAAGGTTACTCATTTAAATCCGGTCATTGCATTTTCATAATTACATTGTTTGTTGTATTCCGTTATTTCGTGTTTGTTGTTTGTGTTAGGTGTAATGTCTGTCTTATGTTAGTTGTAGTGTTAGTTAGGAATAAATGCATGTCTTTTACACAACTTTAGCCTCCGTCATTGTGTGTCTCATAATAAGTTCCTGCCTCTGTGCGATCTTGCTACACGCTCTGAACCTCAAACTCGCCTGAAACATCGCGAGACTCTCTCTCATCGGCCATGAGGGGGGGGGCTCTGCTACCAATCGTTTACATTATCTGGTGACGCAGCTCGGTGGACGAGCCTTCTAACCCAGGTTACTAAGTGATATTGGTAATTAGTGAATCCCATTTAAGTCTCACATTAACAGACTCACAGGGATACCGCAATCGAGTTTGGAGGAGCCGACCATTTGGCATAACGATTGATTAATAATCAGCATTAAATAATAATTAATTAAACTTTAATTAATTGAAACATATTGGTGGAGATATTAAAATTTACCTGAGCTAATAATTCCTACAAGGGCGTTTGGCTGCCAAGGGCCCAGGGGCCCACACAACCCATAATCCGTCCCTGTGTACAATGAATTATGAATGCAACAATACCACCGTTTTTTCCCCATTATGTTTTCTATTTGTTGATTTGCTTACGGTATTCAGGTTAACCATTGAGCCTGCTGATGCTGTATTTGTTCTTTGTTGCAGATGACCATTGAGAAGACTCCAACACTGTGTCCAGAAAAGGTAAACTGGTGATGCAAAAGCTTATGCAAAGATTTTATTTGCCCGTGTAACTTTTTTATACCCTAACCTGACTAATGCAAGTCTAACCCTCGAGAAATGTGAAAATGGAAACACTTATGAATTAACCCATGTACTTACATTATTTTTTTTTAATCAATTTACGATTAAGTACGACACAGTATGATTATTTAAAAGAGACTTTTGATACTGGCCATATTAAGATCTAACAGCTTGTAAAAGTTTTGAAATACAAATATACATCAATGACCTTTTATCATTGTGTAGTAAAAGTCGGATCATAGATAAATATAAATATCACTTCACAGATATTTATAGTAGTCTGTGTCATTTGATATCGTTCACAGTACAATTAATTGGTTTAATATTAAAAATTAAAAAAAAAAATTTACAGTGCTTTCATATGACACAGCTATGCTGAACTTGCAAAGGTCACCCTTGCACAAATCATGGTTTTCAATAGAAGACGTGCTGAAGAAAATGCCACTCCAGAGTTTTCACGAGAGAGACCAAACAGACCTCCATGAAGACATCGCTATGGGATTGTAACAGACTGAACAGAAGCTCTGCAACTATTTCAGACGGATTGAGATTGTGGGGAAAAGGGGCAGGAAAGTTGCTATTCTACTTACACCAATCATGGTGGATGCCTTGTCACTATTGGTCAGTAAGAGAACTGAATGCAGTGTCTGTGATACAAATATATTCTTGTTTGCAAGACCTAAATCATTGAGCTACTACAGAGGGCAGGACTGTTTATGCATCCATGCAAGTTGGTGTGGAGCAAAAAATCCTGAGCACCTCAGGTCGACCCAACTGCGAAAACATGTGGCTACACTGTCACAAGTGCTCAATTTAAAAAACAATGAACTGGACCAACTCGCAGATTTCCTTGGTCATGACCTCCATGTTCATCGCGAGTTCTACAGGTTACCCATTCCCACCATGCAACTGGCTAAAATTTCCAAGCTACTTTTGGCAATGGAAAAAGGGCAGCTTTCCAGTGTGCGAGGGAAATCGCTTGATGACATCGAAATTGATGGTTAGTATTAAAACTGGTACAATTTAAAGAGAAAAAAACCTTGCACACGCATTCATATCTCTTTAATAATCTTTTCCAGGTGAAATTGAAGTAAGTGACTCTGAAGTTGTTGACAATGATGAAAGTGAATCTGAGGACAATGTGTCTGCAGTAACACAGTCTGTCACCAGTGAACCTATGGTTGATGCAGAATGTGAATTACCCCTCCATAATTGGGGGGTACTGCCTTCATAACACTTCTATGACCATTATGGTCTGCTACCGCGTCAATACAAATAGTCGCCACCAAGATCAATGTTAAGAGTACAAGATGCGCCAGGGGTGTTTACTAACATGTATGCAACAAACGGTCATGGTCTGGACATGCGACAAAATGAGAATCAATGCAGAAGATCTCATTATCCTTATCCCTATCCAAAAGAACTTGGTTTTGATAACTCCCAGGAATTATCCTAGGAGAAGTATACTAGTAAAAGTAATAAGCCTATACATTTACGAACAGCCTGGTCTGGTCCAGCAGTCTGGTGTTATTCCTGCCCTCTCAGTCCCCCCAGCTCCAACAGCCTTCAGAAATAAATATTTACCTGTTGGGCTAATATCTGTCTTGATGATGCAGTAGATCTTAAAGTACAGCCTCATTTCTAACTCACCTCTTGGTCCTGCGTGCTGTCCTCATCCTGCCATCTTCCTGCTCCCTGCTCACTGTCCTCATCCTGCCATCTTCCCGCTGCCTGCACACTGTCCTCATCCTGCCATCTCCCCGCTGCCTGCACACTGTCCTCACCCTGCCATCTTCCCGCTGCCTGCACACTGTCCTCATCCTGCCATCTCCCTGCTGCCTGCACACTGTCCTCATCCTGCCATCTCCCTGCTGCCTGCTCACTGTCCTCATCCTGCCATCTCCCTGCTGCCTGCACACTGTCCTCATCCTGCCATCTCCCTGCTGCCTGCACACTGTCCTCATCCTGCCATCTCCCCGCTGCCTGCACACTGTCCTCACCCTGCCATCTTCCTGCTGCCTGCACACTGTCCTCACCCTGCCATCTTCCTGCTGCCTGCACACTGTCCTCATCCTGCCATCTCCCTGCTGCCTGCACACTGTCCTCATCCTGCCATCTCCCTGCTGCCTGCACACTGTCCTCATCCTGCCATCTCCCTGCTGCCTGCACACTGTCCTCACCCTGCCATCTTCCTGCTGCCTGCACACTGTCCTCACCCTGCCATCTTCCTGCTGCCTGCACACTGTCCTCATCCTGCCATCTCCCTGCTGCCTGCACACTGTCCTCATCCTGCCATCTCCCTGCTGCCTGCACACTGTCCTCACCCTGCCATCTTCCTGCTGCCTGCACACTGTCCTCATCCTGCCATCTCCCTGCTGCCTGCACACTGTCCTCATCCTGCCATCTCCCTGCTGCCTGCACACTGTCCTCATCCTGCCATCTCCCTGCTGCCTGCACACTGTCCTCACCCTGCCATCTTCCTGCTGCCTGCACACTGTCCTCATCCTGCCATCTCCCTGCTGCCTGCACACTGTCCTCACCCTGCCATCTTCCTGCTGCCTGCACACTGTCCTCACCCTGCCATCTTCCTGCTGCCTGCACACTGTCCTCATCCTGCCATCTCCTGCTGCCTGCACACTGTCCTCATCCTGCCATCTCCCTGCTGCCTGCACACTGTCCTCCACCCTGCCATCTTCCTGCTGCCTGCACACTGTCCTCACCCTGCCATCTTCCTGCTCCCTGCTCACTGTCCTCATCCTGCCATCTTCCCGCTGCCTGCACACTGTCCTCATCCTGCCATCTCCCCGCTGCCTGCACACTGTCCTCACCCTGCCATCTTCCCGCTGCCTGCACACTGTCCTCATCCTGCCATCTCCCTGCTGCCTGCACACTGTCCTCATCCTGCCATCTCCCTGCTGCCTGCTCACTGTCCTCATCCTGCCATCTCCCTGCTGCCTGCACACTGTCCTCATCCTGCCATCTTCCTGCTGCCTGCACACTGTCCTCACCCTGCCATCTTCCTGCTGCCTGCACACTGTCCTCATCCTGCCATCTCCCTGCTTCCTGCTCCTGTGCCTCTCCTGCCATCTCCCTGCTGCCTGCACACTGTCCTCATCCTGCCATCTTCCTGCTGCCTGCACACTGTCCTCATCCTGCCATCTTCCTGCTGCCTGCACACTGTCCTCACCCTGCCATCTCCTGCTTCCTGCTCCTGTGCCTCTCCTGCCATCTCCCTGCTGCCTGCACACTGTCCTCATCCTGCCATCTTCCCGCTGCCTGCACACTGTCCTCATCCTGCCATCTCCCTGCTGCCTGCACACTGTCCTCATCCTGCCATCTCCCCGCTGCCTGCACACTGTCCTCACCCTGCCATCTCCCGCTGCCTGCTCACTGTCCTCATCCTGCCATCTCCCTGCTGCCTGCACACTGTCCTCATCCCTGCCATCTCCCTGCTGCCTGCACACTGTCCTCATCCTGCCATCTCCCCGCTGCCTGCACACTGTCCTCACCCTGCCATCTTCCTGCTGCCTGCACACTGTCCTCATCCTGTCATCTCCCTGCTGCCTGCACACTGTCCTCATCCTGCCATCTCCCTGCTGCCTGCACACTGTCCTCATCCTGCCATCTCCCCGCTGCCTGCACACTGTCCTCATCCTGCCATCTCCCCCGCTGCCTGCACACTGTCCTCATCCTGCCATCTCCCCGCTGCCTGCACACTGTCCTCATCCTGCCATCTCCCTGCTGCCTGCACACTGTCCTCATCCTGCCATCTCCCTGCTGCCTGCACACTGTCCTCATCCTGCCATCTCCTGCTGCCTGCACACTGTCCTCATCCTGCCATCTCCCTGCTGCCTGCACACTGTCCTCATCCTGCCATCTTCCCTGCCTCCCTGCACACTGTCCTCATCCTGCCATCTCCTGCTCCCTGCAACACTGTCCTCATCCTGCCTCTTCCTGCTGCCTGCACACTGTCCTCATCCTGCCATCTTCCTGCTGCCTGCACACTGTCCTCATCCTGCCATCTCCCCGCTGCCTGCACACTGTCCTCACCCTGCCATCTTCCCGCTGCCTGCACACTGTCCTCATCCTGCCATCTCCCTGCTGCCTGCACACTGTCCTCATCCTGCCATCTTCCCGCTGCCTGCACACTGTCCTCATCCTGCCATCTCCCTGCTGCCTGCACACTGTCCTCATCCTGCCATCTCCCCGCTGCCTGCACACTGTCCTCATCCTGCCATCTCCCTGCTTCCTGCTCCTGTGCCTCTCCTGCCTTCTGCTGACCACCACTTTCCTTCATACACAGTAACAGTTTGCAAAACTGCACCTATACTTTTGGTGTAATGTTCTGTAGCTCTTAACACTAATATTTCCTACTTACTCTTCTTTTACCACCGAAAAAGTGTCTGATGTCTCCATCTTTCCTTTTCCTCGTAGTGTGTCTGTGAATAAAATCTAATCTATACTTAACAAAGCAGTATCTGGGCTATCAGATGAAGCTTCTAAAAATGTCTAGAAATATGAAATAGTGGAATGCAGAATCAATACCACTAAAATTCAAATAATAGGGCACAATTTATTCATGATAAAATGAGAATGAAAACATAGGGAGTTCATCTCCTTGGAAAATGACCATGATCGATTTTACCTCACCAAATAAGCCTGTTTTAAATAGAGAACTTAGCTTATCTTGCAAGTTAAATTGACTAACGTTGACTGTACCGGCCTCAGAAGTACAATGGTAAGTAATTCAACTTATAATGACGTCAGCTTGCATTAGTAGATGAAACACTTAAACGAATAAATGAAGGTTGTAAAATAACAGATTTTCAACAGGCTAGACTTCTGCTGGCTATTTACACTTACCAATGCACGACAAACAGCACCATGACAGACAAACACAATGAACAGGTCAGTAAATGAGAATGAATGATGCAACCGACTGGCTAAGCTGCTTCTAGCGCCGAGGTGGTTAAAATAGTACGGTGTCTGAAATAGTTTTACATAGAAATTTTCCTGCAAGGTGAGTTTAGCTTTTTTTTTTTTCTTTACAACAAAAGAAAACCCCCCCAAACTGCTATTTTTGTCTCTTTGGCGGGGTCTAGGTCTTGATCGGGGGGTACTGTACCCCCCAGTTCCCCCCGTAATTCGAACCATGTGTCTATGCTGCTGAAATGAGCCTTGCATATTGCGAGTTGGACCGAAATCATCTTAGTGAATTTCAGTTTGGTATTTGTAAAGCTGGCCTATCCAGCCATGCAAAAGGTTAAACTTCTTAATTAACTGTATGCAGTGGTGTAAAATTCAGCTTTCTTTCTTTTGACATGAATTAACCTACATTAATTAATTAAGCTACATATCACCCATCCATGTTTCCTAGCATTTCCAGCACTGGAATGAAAATGATGCAGAACTTAATTAAAGCAGATGTTCACTGAACAGCTGTTGCCATCCCACCAGCAGGGGGCAGAGCTGCCCTTCATCATATTAAGCAACGTATTGTGAGGCTTCTTATGCATCTTGCTCCCTCCCTCTCCGCCTTGGCTTTGTTCAGTCATCTTACTTTGTGTTTCTGTGCCTGCGTGCTTTGCTTGTTTCAACTGGTTTTAGGATCTAAACTGGTTAAAGACCATGGAGCGGCTGGTTAAGGAGGCTCACCAATGCCTACACTTTCTGTAGTCTACACTGCCTACACCTCACCCAACAAATCATCAGTCTCATGACACCAGGCAGATGGTACTGGAGTGTTAATACCAGAACATCCCGACTCCGGAACAGTCTGTACCCCCAGCAACTGCCACCCTCTGCCAGCTGTGCCCCCACCCCAGGCACTATGGTAATGGTCACCCAGCTCACTGCACTCTGCACCTTACATGCAGTTGCACCTGCTTTTTATACTGGACTGATAAGCACCAGTCACTTCATGCTGCAGTTTCTTCTTCCCTACGGTCCTCATATGCATGTATATTGTCATGTATAGGTTAAGTTTTCTGGACTGATAAGCAGCAGCCACTTTGCACTGCACATTCCGATACCATACCCATATCTATAGTTTACATTGTTATGTATAGTTCCTGTATGTATGCATGCCTGTTTTACATTGGTAACTGCATATATTTCTTGTCTTCAGTTAAATTTATATCTATATATGGATATATATGTTGTATATGCTTATGTTTGGGAAGAAAGACCCTGTGGCCAGAGCACTCTCTGCTTTATTGGGTTGACTCAATCCCTTCCTGAGACCCTGCAAAGGACGTCTCTGCCAGACGAGCTCCAAGATGCAACAAGCCAATTTCATTGTGGAATCCCTGTCGAAACAGACTTCAGGACGTCTGCCAGGTGAACAGTGGACCCCCTCCATCATTCTCCACCAGCCTTAGAGTAAGACTGTGCATCTGGGCAGGTCGATTTTAGGTTGGGTTGTTGGACATTTAACTGTGTAGTTGATCGCCTTCATTTATTCTGAGGTGTGTCTCTATCTCTCTATTCTATCCTAATAAATATTGAAACAAAGTCTAAAGGCAATAAGCAGGGGATTAGTTTTAAAGAAGCAAAAAAATATGTAATAATAAAATAAATTCAAATATAGAGTGAAGTGCCCAGTAGTCCAGCGGCAGAGTGCGGATCAGGTGTTGAGCAGAGCAACCGCTCGGAGAAAAAGCTTTGCTCTTCTTTTGATTTGGTGGTTCTGATGGATCAGATCCGTCCCCAAGAACAGAGAATTTGATAGAGTTTATGGCTGAGGTGGGAGGGGTCGGCGATGATCTCGCCAGGTCGCCTTTTTGTTCTTGGGGCAGGTAGTGAATCACTGAGGTTGAGGCTGCAGCCAATGAGCTTCTCTGCTGCTTGGATGATGTCCTGCAGCCTCCGGATGTCTTATATAAAATATTTAATATTAATTGTTGTGTCTATCATTAGGAGAACAGCGATACTGAATGGGCAGTCTTAAGTTCACCACTACATTTTAACACCACGTTCCAGATCTACAATAACATAACCTGAATGTATTATTTTACAAACGACCATTTCAACAGGGTGGCGCGGTGGTTAGTGCTGCTGCCTCACAGCGAGAAGGTCCTGGGTCTGGTCCTGGGTCCTATCTGTGTAGAGTTTGCACGCTGTTCGTGTGAGTTTTCACTGGGGGCTCCAGTTTCCTCCCACGGTCCAAAAATGTGCAGGATAGGTTGATTGATTAGTCTAAACTGGCCCTGTAGTTGTGTGTGCGTGTGCCCTGAGGTGTGTTGGCAACTGCCCAGGGTTGGTCCCTGTCTGTGCCCATTGTTCCTGGGATAGACTCCCTGTGACCTTGGTTGGGATAAAGTAGTTTCAGAAGATGGATGGATGGACAACCATTCTGTTGAATGTATTTCATTATTCTAATTTCAGTTCCAATAATGACTTTACCTTAAGAAGAACAGTGTTCTTTACTTTTTAATCATTTTCCCACTTTTTGCTGCTGTTCTCAAGACGATGACAATAATGATAAACTGAGGTAAGCCTTCAGCAGCATTTTCAGTAGTGTGGTGTCCAGCTAGCAGCATTTACCTGGTCACACTGTAATGGTGTCACGTCGAGGGCAAGGACATAGGCAAAGACAGGCATGGAGGAAAACCAAAAGGGGCTATATTAACCCTCTGGAGTCGGCCGTCCCACCGGTGGGATCTGACAGAAATTTACCCAAACCGTTTAAATAACTCTGCGAGTTTTTGTCATATAAAAAACACCCTCAGAAACCTTGGACGGTCTACTTTTCAAATATATATATAGGTAGAAACTAAATATATTTTTACAGCTTCGTGATACAAATAGGAAGAACAAGAGTGACTGACTTGGCGTCTCGAAGCAGCTCTGATCGCCTGCCCACTTGCAAATCGTGCTATTCCCATGATAATAACATGATAATCCGACAGTTGGTACTGGGTAAAGAAATATGTGAATACGCCCATTGTGATTGAAATAAACAAGAGCACGTCTGGGTAGTGTTTACACTGATCGGCTACAACATGGCACACGCATACATCTCTGCTGCTGAAGCTTTGTGCCAGTGTTGCAACTTTCAGCAGCGAATCTCATACCTGTATTCATGGCTCAGTGGGCTGAGCCTGTGTGCCTGTAAGCACAAGGTCACCGGTTCAAACCCATCCTCAGCATGTCTGCGGGTCCTTGAGCAGGGCCCTTAACCCCCAGCTCCCTGGGCGCCACTATGGGTGGCTGCCCTTTATGGAGAGCTTACTCTATGAAGAGCAAGTTGAGGGAGGCGTAAAGACAATTTCCCCACAGGGATTAATAAAGTATCAGTAACTACTATTATTTAAAATGACTTTACCTTAAGAAGCTTACTAACAGAACAGTGTTCTTTACTTTTTAATCATTTTCCCACTTGTTGCTGCTGTTCTCTTTCAAGATGAAGGGAATAATGATAAACTGAGGTAAGCCTTCAGCAGCATTTACAGTAGTGTGGTGTCCAGCTAGAAGCATTTACCTGGTCACACTGTAATGGTGTCACGTCGAGGGCAAGGACAGAGGCTAAGACAGGCATGGAGGAAAACCAAAAGGGGCTTTATTAAAGAAAACTACACTACAGGAAGGGCAAAGGAAACAGACCACAAGGGGTCCAAACAGGGTAGGGAGGATCAGGCAAGAACACTAGACACAGGACACACTGGGGAGCACATGCAGGCAGCAACATCAATGACTGGACTGAGGATCGCAGGACTGAAGGACACTTTTTACAGGGCATGTGAGGGAGCAGATGGGACAGCGGGGAAGACAGCAGGCTATACGTACACTAAGATGGGAGACACAGTGGAAGAGGCAAGGACAAGACAACAGATGGGCACTGCTGCGGGACAAGGGCGCAGAGACCGAACACCATTAGGGGACGAGGCAGACCAGGGTAGGCAGGGGCAACACCAGCACAGGGCACTCTGGGGGCAAGACGGGACACCACTAGGAGAACTGGGGTCAGACTAGGGACAACCAGGATGATAGAACGTACATCACACACCAGGACAGGTCCACAGACGAGTGATAACACGGGACAAGAAACATTTCGTGTGGGTTACAGGAGCCGGGGAAGACGAGAACGGCCGTTAACGGGGCCAGATAGAGGACACAAGCGGGGCAAAGAGCCATATGGACTGCTGACCCGACAGGAGAAGACCACGCAGGAGTAAGGAAACGGATCACGATCGGGTAAGAGAGAACTAGGACCAGGACGAAAGGATGGTAAGGCAGTGGGGCGCTGTCGGGACCATAGGGCGGGGAGGGACACCGTCGGTACCACAAGCCTGGGACCTGAGGGTGAAGGGGAACCTGCAAGGCAAGGACATGGACGGGGGCAGGAACAGGAACCAGAGGGGCCCGAGGGGCCTGCAGGGCAGGAGGGCCCAGAGAAACCGGAGCGGTGGCCACGGATGGTGGCTTTTCCCAAGGACAGTGGGCTGGAAACGTCTTGGACCTGGAGTGAAGATAGAAACAGAGGAAGGGAAAAAGCAGAGGGTGTGGGGGGAACAAGACTGCAAGACAAGTTAAAGTTTATGGGAACACAGGTGACCTGTACAACATGCCATCCATGAGGGATAGGGTGCTTAATAAATAAACAATAAATAAAACACAAATACATAACAGGGCTAATCATTTTTATGTGTGTGCAGTTTAAACAAAATGAAATCAAATTAAATTACCTGGAGATTTTGGAAATTCTGGAATTCTGAAAATTAATACTTTAAAGAGCAGTTTACAAATCTACTTAGAAATATACATTTTTTTCTTAATAAACGTTAAACATTATTATGAAACATTCCACATATCTCAAAATTTATCATACTTGATTTATTATCTTAGATACTGTTTCAATTATTTAATGTTTCCTAAACAGCAGCAGCAGAACCACAACTTCATCTTTTTCGTATTTTGGCTCTTCTCTATGTAATGAGCTCTACACGCTCAACTTTTATATTAATTCCCCACCACTTCTACCTCTTCTATCTCTACCTGACCCACATCTATCTCTACACCGCCAGTTTCCTCCTGACCTCCTTCTCTATTTATAATCTCAACTAGTACATCATTTACTATAATTTCCAATATGGTTACATCACTCACCATGTCCGCACCCTCAATAATTACCTCCCCTACTTCTACCCCCACAATCTCAACATTTACATCCCCAGAATTTACTTCTGCAAGCCCAAACTCACACACTTGGACTTGCACAGCCTCCACCTTCACATTTCCTTTCGTATCCTCTGCCTTCAGGGAAATTATCCCCCCCTCCACCTTAACCACCTTCACATTCACCCCCACCTCACCTTGCTTCCCCTTGCTTCCATTTTGCATTTTATTAATGCCTACATTCAGGTCTGCGGCCTCCACCTGTACACTGGAGGTCACCCCCACATGTTTTTCCCTCTCTGCCAGCTCCACCTTTTCCCCACTAATCGCACCCTTTACCTCATCTATCCCCTGAGTGCTCCTATTCTTCCTGACCTTCTTCTTTTTCTGAAGGTAGTACGTCTTATAAATTTCCCACTCTTCAGATGTCAGGCCGTAATTGCTCTGAAGAGTCTCAGAGCCTTTCATGCTCATACCCTCCCCTCCCTTACACCAGTCAGTCACACCTCCCAGTCCCCCCATAACCTCCCCAGTCTGGACAGTGGGGGGTGTCGCTGGTGAGTACTCCTCCAAACCTTCCTTATCTCCCCAGTCGATCACCTCGTCCCACAGGTCCCAGGCTCCCCAGTACTGGTCGTTGGTCCAGGAAACAGCTCTCGCAATTCTCATTCTGGTGAATAAATAAGAACTAATAATTAACTAGCCATATGTGATACTCGCAAAGCCAAACTAGGCACGGTATTTTTTCAACTTCTTTCCTAAATGCTATTCATCAAGAATGCCTATGGAAAGAGATGGAGCCTTCATTAGCTGCTCGTGGCGTCGAGGCTACTCCGGCAGTAACGACCGAATTGCTAAAACTGCTTCACAATACAGTAAAGCTTGCGAAATTATGACGCTGCTTCGATACGCTATAACATCACCATGATACCGAACCTAGCAAAAAGTTAATCTTACTTCAAGAACATGGGACATTTAAAAAGTAAACGTATAGGCGATCTTTTCAGAATAACATCTTCAGATGAAATGCATTATCACAGGCCGGATGAGTATAACCAATCATATCAACCATAAGACTTATTGTTTTTAAGTTTAACACAAATATATTCTCTTACCATTTAAATGTAAACAACCATATTTAGAATAATGGCCACAGCATCTACAGTTTAAACAACTAATTATATATATATATTTCAACGATATTGTGCCGCAAAATTTGCATGTACTATATCAGGACATAAAAATAAATATAGAATTAAATATGCTAACAAAACATAATCTGAAGAAATAGCAAGAAACATAAGAAGAGATGCTGCTCACCTCTGCGCCATCTCTCTGTCAGAAAGTTTGTCTTTAAACTGCAATTATTTTGTTTCTATGGAAACCACCGAGAGTTTTAATTGGTCGAATAGTATGAAGATATGTATTGACATTATGTTCAACGAATGAAAACAAAGAATTTTTTGTCAGGGCGGGACGAATTTGAAGCTAGTCCAATCAGGAGTAGTATCTTCAGTTTGTGCTTACTGTAGCTGGGCGTGATTGGATATCTAGCCGCCTTTCAGTCCCCAAATCATATATCTACTTGTCAATAGGAAACCACGCAGCTCTGTCTATAATGTCTGTCTGTAATTTTTTTTATGACATTATGTTTTTGCTAGGCAGCATTACGGTAATGCGTAATACCACTGTATTGGGGGTGTACCGCCGCTGTATTTCCATAGCTGGTTGACGCAATTAGCATTTTTGCGACTTTGGTAGGGCGACGTCAACTCTCAGCGAATTTCATAGGCAACATCAACAATTCAGGAACTAGTAGGTCTTCAGATAGTTGTTCACGCTTTTGAGAAGGAAGACTATAGTTCTTGTTATTCAAATTCTGTATCCTGGTATTTTAAATTTCGAAGATATGTCATATACAAGTTTTTCGAGAGACTAAATTTTGGTTTGATTTCTTTTTTATTCTATGTTAAATAAAGTTCACATAAAACCATTTTAGAATTAGTGCTGTTCTGTTATTGTGTTAATGTACTCCTAGCCTGCAGGTGGTGCTGTTACTTGGGGTTGCCTTTAGCGCCACTTCCCTTTGGGTTGAGTTAGTTCTATGTTTAGCAACAGAGAAACACATGGTGCACCAGTTAATATGTGCATCTAAGGCCATCCTACACGCAATTATATGTTGGAGGCATCGTCTGTGAGTATGATTACAACTATACCTGTTAAACTGTATTTTATGCATATCTTTGAGGAAATATGGCGAAATTTAATACATATTTAAATTGGGATTTCTTTTTTTTCTAATTCGTGATGCTCTTGGACCTTTGTTTGGTTTATGGGGTAAATTTATGATATTATTCATGCTTATATGTCTCTTATATCTATTATATGTACTCTTGTGTTTTAGTTTTACTCTGTTCCTGGCACACTGTCCAAGCGAATGAAGCATTAAAATAAACCATTCAAATACGACGTGCATGGACGAGTTATCTCTCTGCCTAGCTGAAGAAAGCGTAGGACACTCTGAAGTGAGGGCAGAATAGTAAAAAGACGGCCATCTGCGATTGCAGCTTAGAGGTGGATCACTTTCTCTCTCAGCGTTTCCTGTATTAACTAACTAAATATCCTCAGCAGAAGTAAGGATGAGTGAAACTAAATCCGTGAGTTCACGTTCTTCCACTAAATCATCTAAAGACTCACAAAGGTCTTCATCTGGCCAAACTGCTATACAAGCTCGTGCTAAGGCTGAAGCATTGAGGGCGAGAGCTGCTTATGCACAAAGGGAGATAGAAGTAAAGGTAAAACAGGCGCAGCTTAAAGTGGAAGAAACACGTCTTGAAGCTACATTAGAGGCACTCAGACACGAAAGGGAGGCTGAAGTCGCTATTGCAGAAGCCTTTGTGTTTGAAACAGCTGCTGATGTAGCCAACTCAGAGCAGCTCTCTCAGGTTAGCACCCACCACGCAGCATCCATTAATTCGTCTGAAAACACAAGGAGGTATGTTCAAGATCAAATGGATTTTGTTAAAGCTAACCAGTCTGCCTCACAAAAATGCAATTCACAAGTTGACTTTATGTATACACCATCTTGTGTTAAGAGGAATGATCAGCCCTACTGCTTCTCTCCAGTCATGAACATGCCACCTCAATGTACTCCACATCAGCAGTCCATGCCCTGGGAGGACATCGTCAAGCTAGGAGAGAAAACCGAAGTCGATAGAGGAACAATTAATTCACCAGTTTACAAATCAGCCAGGTCATTTTTACCAACTCACCACAGGGATACCCTCCCAGCTGGTGAGAGATCCAAGATCAGTGCAGTCTATCCTTCCGAATCCAGTGTCATCGATCTGGCCAGGTTCTTAGCTCGACGAGACCTTCTGACAGGAGGTTTGACAAGGTTTGACGATAAACCAGAGCATTACTTATCGTGGAAATCCACCTTTCACAATGCCATAGAAGGTTTACAGTTGAAGCCAAGTGAAGAACTCGACCTTCTCATTAAATGGCTAGGACCTGACTCGGCTGAGCATGTGAGAAGAGTAAGATCAGTGCACATTAGATACCCAGGCATAGCACTTAACAGGGTTTGGGAGAGGTTGGAAGAATGTTATGCATCAGCCGAAGCAATAGAAGCGCCTCTGTTTCAGAAACTGGAGGGCTTCCCGAAGATCTCTAACAGGGAGCCCCAACGTCTCAGAGATCTAGGGGACTTACTCCATGAACTCGAGTCAGCCAAGGCCGAAGGTTACTTGCCTGGCTTGTCCTACCTGGACACTGCTCGCGGCATCAGTCCCATCCTGGAGAAGCTTCCAGTCAGCCTACAGGAGAAGTGGATTTTGACAGGGTCCAGATATAAACAGAAACATCGTGTGGGCTTTCCACCTTTCTCATTCTTCTCTAGTTTCGTTCGTACAGAAGCTCGAATAAGGAACGATCCGAGTTTCCAAATGGTGACTACCAGTGCACCTCCAATGAGAGCTAACAAGCCGCTTAAAGGGCCGGCACATGCCTCAATTGTTGTGCACAAGACAGAAGTGGGCAGCCTTATGAAAGGCAACGATATTGTTAAGAACACTGAGGACCTTAATAAGAACTGCCCCCTCCACAAGAAGCCACACCCACTGCGCAAATGCAGGGGCTTTCGAGGGAAGTCACTTGAGCAGAGAAAGGCCTTCTTAAAGGAAAACTCTATATGTTTTCGCTGCTGCTCCTCGACGAGCCATAAGGCAAAGGACTGCAGAGCTGCTATACAGTGCTCTGAGTGTGACAGCAACAGGCACATTGCGGCACTCCACGACGGCCCAGCTCCATGGTTAAGCAAGGAGATAGTCAACCCTTCGACCAGTCACGGCGGGGAGGAAGATCAGACCTCCGCCACCTCACATGCCACTACCACCTGTACTGAAGTCTGCGGCAATGGCTTATCAGGGAGGTCTTGCTCTAAAATATGTCTCGTAAACATTTATCTTGAAGGTCAACCTGAAAGGAAGATAAAGGCTTATGTGATTCTGGACGACCAGAGCAATAAATCTCTGGCTAGATCGACGCTATTCGACATGTTTGGGATTACCGATTATGCATCATCCTACACCCTTAAAACGTGCTCTGGTGTTTCAGATGTCATCGGTCGGAGAGCTAAAGGACTTGTGGTGGAGTCCATCGACAGGAAGACATGTCTGTCCCTTCCCACTCTTCTTGAGTGTGACGAACTTCCCGACAATAGGGCAGAAATTCCAACACCGGATGCAGCAGCGCATCAGCCCCACCTTAAAGCCTTAGCTAGCATGATTCCAGCAATGGATCCAAACGCTCAAATTCTCATCCTTCTGGGAAGAGACATCATCCAAGTTCACAAAGTGCTAGAACAACGCAACGGACCACTTGGTGCTCCCTTTGCGCAACGTCTAGCCCTTGGATGGGTAATAATAGGTGACGTTTGCCTTCGGGGTGCACATAAACCTACGTCAGTACACACGTTTAAGACTAACATTCTCGAGAATGGACGTCCCAGCTGCATGACCCCTTGCTCTAGCTCCATGCACATTAAAGAAGGTTACAACTCACCTCCGAACCTCTTTCCTTTACATAGAAAACAACAGTGGGCACCAGCCATGCTGAAGGACTCAACAAGCGATCATATCTTCTATTATACCAAGGATGATGACAAACTAGCCCCTTCAATGGAGGATCTTGCCTTCCTAAGGATAATGGAGAAGGAGTTCCATCAGGATAATGTCAACAGCTGGGTCGCACCACTCCCTTTCCGCAGCCCCCGACAAAGGCTACCGAACAATCGTGGGCAGGCAGAGGATCGCCTTAAGTCACTTACCCGCAGGCTCAGGAGGCATCCTGAAATGAAAGAACATTTTGTTGAGTTTATGGGCAAGGTCTTTGAAAACGCACATGCAGAGATTGCTCCACCTGTACAGCCAGAAGACGAATGTTGGTACCTTCCGATATTTGGAGTATACCACCCCCAAAAGCCAGGACAAATACGAGTGGTCTTTGACTCAAGCGCCCAGTATTGCGGTGTTTCACTCAACGACATCCTCCTCACTGGACCCAACATGAATAACAGTTTAGTCGGCGTACTGATGCGTTTCAGAAGAGAATTGGTCGCCGTGACAGCAGACGTGCAACAGATGTTTCACTGCTTTGTAGTTCGTGAAGATCACCGTAACTTCCTGCGGTTCCTTTGGTACCGCGACAACATCTTCGATGATGAAGTAGTAGAATATCGTATGTGTGTACATGTCTTCGGCAACAGCCCGTCCCCAGCAGTGGCCATGTTTGGGCTCAGGAAAGCAGCTCTCCATGGCGAAAGTGGCTGTGGTTGGGAAGCTAGGCACTTTGTTGAGCGAAACTTTTATGTGGACGATGGGCTCACATCTGTACCTACAGAGCAGCAAGCTATAGCCCTTCTTCACAACACCCAGCGGATGCTCAGTCTTTCAAACCTGCGGTTGCATAAAATCGCCTCCAACAAACCAGGCGTGATGAGAGCATTCCCACTAGAGGATCTGGCTAAAGGGCTCAAAGACCTTGACAGGGAAAAGGAGCCTTCTCCAATGCAGAGAAGTTTGGGAGTGAGCTGGGACATAGACAGAGACCTGTTCACCTTCCGGGTGTCAGTGACAGGAAAACCCTACACCAGGCGAGGAGTTCTGTCCACCATAAACAGTCTTTTTGACCCCCTAGGCTTTGTTGCCCCGGTGAGTATTCAGGGGAGGTCTTTGTTGCGAGAGCTTACCCTGCAGTCGTGTGACTGGGACGCACCTCTGCCAGAGGACAAATACAACAGATGGAAAACGTGGGAAGATTCACTCTCTGCGCTTGAACAAGTCGAGGTACCACGGCAATACACTCCTGCCTCCATCAGCCAAGCATACAAAAGGGAGATGCATGTTTTCTGTGATGCATCCATAAAGGCTATCGCGGCTGTGGCATACCTCAGAACCATCAATTCAAATCAGATAGCAAAGGTCGGATTCATATTTGGGAGGACAAAACTTGCACCTCGCCCAGAGATCACAGTCCCACGTCTAGAGCTCTGTGCTGCAGTACTAGCAGTGGAAGTTGCCGACGCAGTCATTGATGAGATGGACATCAGATTTGACGCAGTGATATTTTACTCAGACAGCAGAGTTGTCTTAGGGTATATTCACAATGAGTCAAGGCGATTCTATGTGTATGTGAACAACCGTGTGCAACGAATAAGGAAGTCGACTACTCCGGATCAGTGGCGGTACGTTCGAAGTGATCGAAACCCTGCAGACGAAGCCACAAGGTCAGTCCCGGCAAGCAGCCTAGTTAACAGCACGTGGCTGAGAGGACCACCATTCCTGCTCAAATCTGAGCTAGAGGTGTCACATGAGTCCTTTGACCTACTTGAACCAGGGTCAGACATCGAAGTTCATCCAGAGGTCATGAACAACATTACAGCTGTCACCGCTAAAGGTCTAGACCCACAACGCTTTGAAAGGTTCTCGACTTGGAAGTCACTGTTACGCGCAGTAAAAAACCTTATACATGTTGCCCAGTCATTTAGACAAGGAGCCACCTGCAAGGGATGGCACATCTGTGACAGTGTGAGTTCAGAAGAACTGAATCAGGCTAAGATTGCTATAATCCGAAGTGTACAGCAGCGAGCCTTCAGTGGGGAGATAAAGGCCCTCAAAGACAGTTCGCCAATTTCCAAGCTGAGCGTGCTGTACAACTTGCACCCATACCTGGACGATCGTGGGACAATTAGAGTTGGAGGACGCTTGTCGCAAGCTAACTTCGAAAGGGACGAAATCCACCCATTCATTCTTCCAGCACGGAGTCATGTTCCAACTTTGCTCATACGTCATTATCATGAGACGGTTCACCATCAAGGACGCCACTTAACTGAAGGTGCCATAAGGACTGCTGGCTGGTGGCTCATAGGTGGGAAACGGTGCATCAGCAGCATACTCCACCAGTGTGTAACTTGTAGGAAGCTACGTGGAAGGACGGAAACACAGAAGATGGCGGATCTCCCATTAGAGCGCCTGAACACAGACCCTCCATTCTCTCACGTAGGAGTAGATGTGTTTGGGCCATGGACGGTAGCTGCTCGCCGTACTAGAGGAGGCTTGGCTACAGGCAAACGCTGGGCAGCGATATTCACATGCATGAGCACTAGGGCCATCCACATTGAAGTCCTTGAGTCAATGGACGCCTCTTCTTTCATAAATGCCCTGAGAAGGTTCTTTTCAATCAGGGGACCAGCTAAGCAAATCAGGTCAGATCGTGGGACGAATTTTATCGGCGCGTGTAGGAAATTGGAAATGGACTCAGTCTTCATTGAGAGGAAACTTCAAGATTACCTATCCAAAAACACATGCGTCTGGGTCTTCAATCCTCCGCACAGTTCGCACATGGGGGGTAGCTGGGAGCGGCTCATAGGAGTCACCAGGCGTATTCTTGATTCAATGTTGGCAAAGATAGCCCCATCCAAGCTCACTCATGAGGTCCTGACCACCTTCATGGCCGAAGTCTCTGCTATTGTGAACTCTCGTCCGCTGGTACCGGTGTCCACTGACCCAGATTCCCCTCTCATCTTAACACCAGCAACACTGCTCACTCAGAAGGTCGGGGTGCTCCCGCCTCCCCAAGGGGAGTTTGATGCCAGTAATCTGTACGCAAGTCAGTGGAAACAGGTCCAAAGCCTCGCCAACATTTTCTGGGACCGGTGGAGGAAGGAGTACCTTCCGACCCTGCAGGCTCGCAGGAAGTGGCAAGGAGATAAGAGGGACCTCCAAAGGGGTGATCTTGTGATGCTGAAGGACAATACGGTTAAAAGGAATGACTGGCCTATAGGCGTAGTCACACATGCCTTCGCTAGTGAGGATGGGAAGGTGAGGAAGGTAGAGGTGAAGACAACCAAAAGAGACACGTGGAAGACATTCCTTCGTCCAGTCACCGAGACTGTGTTACTTCTTCCTTCAGAGGCTTAAATGATGTGTTCATGTTGTGCTGTTTTTTTTGATGGTATTCCTTGGATACCAGGCGGGGAGTGTTCTGTTATTGTGTTAATGTACTCCTAGCCTGCAGGTGGTGCTGTTACTTGGGGTTGCCTTTAGCGCCACTTCCCTTTGGGTTGAGTTAGTTCTATGTTTAGCAACAGAGAAACACATGGTGCACCAGTTAATATGTGCATCTAAGGCCATCCTACACGCAATTATATGTTGGAGGCATCGTCTGTGAGTATGATTACAACTATACCTGTTAAACTGTATTTTATGCATATCTTTGAGGAAATATGGCGAAATTTAATACATATTTAAATTGGGATTTCTTTTTTTTCTAATTCGTGATGCTCTTGGACCTTTGTTTGGTTTATGGGGTAAATTTATGATATTATTCATGCTTATATGTCTCTTATATCTATTATATGTACTCTTGTGTTTTAGTTTTACTCTGTTCCTGGCACACTGTCCAAGCGAATGAAGCATTAAAATAAACCATTCAAATACGACGTGCATGGACGAGTTATCTCTCTGCCTAGCTGAAGAAAGCGTAGGACACTCTGAAGTGAGGGCAGAATAAGTGCAGTGTTTCGTTTATAGTTAGTGCAGTGTCCTTAAAAACTGCATGTTCAAACCTAAGGCCATGCCATAATAGCTGCTTTGCAGATATTTCATTCAAGAATCTATAGATTATATAGGTAAGCCAGTCTGTGTGTGTGTGTGTGTGTGTGTGTGTGTCTATGTGTGTTTGGGTGGGTGGTCATGTATATATTATGTTGTGGGGACCAAATGTCCCCACAGTGTTATAAAAACACGTTAATTTGACTTTGTAGGGACATGTTTTTGGTCCCCAAAAGAAAAAACTGACTCAGTTTTATAAAATTCTGTGAATGCAATCAAAGGAATAATAATTCCAAAAGTCTTGTATTTTGTTTGGTTACTTACTGTTACTTCTTGCTTACTACTGTAGGGATTAAGGATTAAGATTGCCATAGTTAGGATTGGGGTTATGCCCATAAAAATGAATGGAGAATCCCCACAAAGACTCAGATACCTAATCTGTGTGTGTGTGTGTGCACGCACATGTGTGTGTGTGTGTCTGTTTGTGTGTGTGGATTAGGTTTATATTACATGGTGGGGACCAAATGTCCCCCGCAATGTGATAAAAACCTGTTATTTTGATGCTTTGGGGGTATTTTTCAGGTCCCCACAAAGATCTGTCAATACAATAAAAAACTAAAGATGCCAGAAGTCTTGTATTTGGTTTGGTTACTTATGGTTAAGGTTAGGGCTGGGTAGAGGTTAAGGTTGTCATGTTGGGATTACAGTTTTCCCCATAGAAATGAATGGTGAGTCCCCACGAAGATATAATTACAGACCTGTTTGTGTGTGTGTGTGTGTGGTATCAGATCAGTCCCTGAGAGTTCAGTAGTCTGACTCCATGTTTCTGAGTCTGGGTGTGAAGGCCTGAATGCTTTTCCAGACGCTAGGAGGGTGAAAAGATAATGTGAGGGGTGGGTGGGGTCATCCACAATGTTGGTGGCTTTGCGGATGGAGCGTGTGATGTGAATGTCCATGACGGAGGGAAGAGAGACTCTAATGATCTTCTCAGCTATCCTCACTATCCTCTGGTCTTGTGATCTGAGGCTTAGAAAAACATGTTGTGCTGCTCAACCTTGGCACAATGATATGGGTGAATCATGGACGCAATAGAATTTGGGGATGATTCGTCCATACAGGGTCAGAATCATTCCATACCTCAATCACCTCGTACGTATGTTTGCTAGGTGGAGTTGGAGTTGCTCCTAACTGTGCGCAGTGGAGTTGAACAATCACAACTTCCCAGAATATTACAGTAACTGGAGGACAGTGAACAAGTCTTATTAATTCTATGCTGTGTGAGAGATGTAATCGTCCGCGAGTTCGCCTTAATACACAGGGCATTCAAGCCATTGCTGAATACAAACCCTCAAATGCAGCTCCCTCCACCAGCAACGCCAATATAGAAACTGCCACAAAATCCATGCCCTCTGATAACCAGCCCCTTATATTTCCACCACCGTCGTGGGGACCGTACTACAAAGAGTCAACGCAAGGTAAGCTGCAAAGTGCAAACAAATGTACAACTTACCCTACATAGTGCACTACGTTTACTTTGTTTGTACTATGAGTACAGTCTTTGCACCTTGTCTGTTTGGCACTATATGTCGGTCATTCCTGTTATTCCGTGACTTTTCTGTCCTCATGGTTTACTTATATTTTCTGTAACATGAGTCACATATTTAAAGCAAATATATATTTAGGTCTTCGTTATCACGTAAACAGAGACAATACGTATTAAAACTTTTGTTGATATATGTATTAAGGCTGCCATGATTAGTGGGCGTAGTCGATGACTATCTTCAATATCACTACGCAATTATTGGAGTAGTTAGTCTCTAAAGCCCTGCAGTGACATGTAGTTTGTTGTTGTCAAAATGGGAGGGGCCGATACAAAGCACGGGTCTTAGGGAATTCTGATTAAGTATACACGCTTATTAATCCTGTTAATATAATTAGCATACACCCACTATTAGTGTAAATAAATGCACAAACCGCAAGGCTTTATCAGCAAGGTTATGCTGTGTTTGTATGAAATGTCTTTTTATATATCATTATTGTTTCAGTTTAAGCTGTAGCCATTTGTGCACGAATCTCCTTGCGTCAGAGGAAGCTGGAAGTGGGGTGTGACCTTTATGAAGCAGAATGAGACAGATGAGTTGTAAAATAAATGGTTACACTAACTGCAGTGAGACCTCTCTCATGCGGCCCTGCTCAATCTGTCTAGTCATACCATAGGAGTCAGTTAAACAGGGAGGTTTGTCTGCAGTGTTGGAACCTGTACAGCCAGTGCTTTGTACCGCTGATGGCCTCTTCTTCACACGTGCTTTGCTGCCACCTGCTGGTCAAAGTTTAATATTGGTTTATTAATTAGTGAAAGTAAAAGTCTTATTGCGTTGCTTATTAATTCTTAAATATATATTTAATGTATTTTCGTAATTATTTTTATTTAATAAATATTCTGATTGAATTAATATTTTTTAAATATTTCAAAATGAAATGTAAATGGTTTGTGGTTTTCAGATCACAGCTTCCTCTCAGAGCCCACCAATCAGTGACCATCTTGCAGTGTGATGTAAGACACGAAATCAGGACCGCCCACTTTTTACTCATTTTAATCTTAAAATATGGACAGTGTGAACTGGGACTTTGCCATTTTGCTCATATCACTTCCTCTGCCAGCACTTGCAGGATGGACTTCCCCTTTGAATCTGGTTCCTCCCAAGGTTTCTTCCTTCTAGGGAGATTTTCCTTGCCACTGGCTTGCTCTCTGTGGGCTTTGGGCAGGGATAAGGTAAAGTGCTTTGAGACAATGTAATGTTGTGAAAATGCGCGACACGAATAATATTGAATTGAAACGAATCACACCAGCTTGTCTCAGCTGACAGCAGCTCTTACTTATCTGATAAGTTGGGGGGGGAGGTATCACATAACTTCTGGTCAACATCAAAAGAAATTTATATATAAAATAATATATTGCATATTGCTGTAACACTCAGTAAATGGGACCTATTATGCTTTTCCCTTTCTATTAGTGTGTTATATGGCTTCAGCTGCATGTAAACGGTCTGCAAAGTCTTTAGATGCAAAGTACATAGCAAAGGGAGTAACTCTCAGCACAGAAACCACTCATCTCTCATCTGCCTAAAACACCTCATTGTAATTCCAGCCCTTACTTCCATGACATGATGAGGTCACCTCATAACACAATCCTTATTGTCTGCCTACCTGCAAGGATCTGTCTGCAGACTGAAAGACAGGGGAATGAAGGGTAAACCGACCAATCAAACCACACTGGACTCATTGGGGGAGGGATTAGACAGAGGGTGAATAGAGATGTGCATTATGAGAAAACAATATGTGCTTTTTGAACACTGAAGCATGCATACTCTATTCTAGTAGATCATAAATATAAAATTATAAACTGAAAGTGAGCATAATAATGCCTTTTAAGCAACAGTAGGCTGCTGTCCATGGTGCTGAAAACCTGAATTGTCAAATTTTACATTCAATTTTTTCACCTGCAACCCTCTTATTTTGTTGGTAAATGGAATGCATTTATATAGCGCTTTTCTACTCTTACGAGTACTCAAAGCACTTTACAATTTATGCCTCACATTCACCCATCCATACACACATTCATACACCGGTGGCAGAGGCTGCCATGCAAGGTGCCAACCTGCACACCGGGAGCAATTTGGGGTTCAGTGTCTTGCTCAAGGACACTTTGATGGGGTCAGGAGGAACCAGGGCTCGAACCTGCAACCTTTCAGTTGCCGAACGATAGCACTACCTCCTGCGCCACCATCTTCCCCACAAGACTAGGGTGATGTGATCAAATTTTTTAGTGTTTGTGAGAACTCTGGCTGCCGCATTTTGTACCAGCTGAAGTTTATTTAAGAATACTCTTTGGCAGTGATGCTCTGTGAAGTCATACAGAGGTGGGTATAGAAAGGATTACAGTGAGTAATAGATGATTTAAAATTTGACAACAAAAAGGCTTTGGACAATCAGTTCAACTTTGAAAAGTTTCTCTCTGTCTCTCTTGCTAGTTATTTCTCTTTACCCCCCAGTCAAGGAGGAATCAAATGCAGAATCACATTGTAAAAGCTCTTTTTGTGTGAACATTAGAAAACAGATTAATACCTATTAATCAGTTTGAAACTTTACATTCAGACCTACATCAGTCAGAAGGAGCAGGCGATGACCAGCCCAACCATCAGCTCTATCTCTGATTTTACAGAATCCCTTGTCAGGGTAACTTCTGAAGTCACGACTAAACTAATTTCCATCTCTGCCTTCAGCTTCACCAGCTAGATTAAACTGATCATTGAGGAGGGAAATACAGTCAAGCCTCACAGTAATGCCATAAAACATACTAAGGTTAAATGTATTAATATTGACTTGAGTAGCTGAATTTTGTTTATCCATTAGAGGGCAGCCATATGCAAGTCATTTATTTGTAGAGCGTATTTAAAATCAACAGGAATTGACCCAAAGTGCTTTCCAGGCTAGAGAGAACTGATTAGCAAGTTCTCCATTCACAGTAAAGTATATAAATAAAATTACATGGAAACATGCATACAAGAAATAAGATAATAAAAAATAATTGAAATGTACAATAAGCAACACATTTAAAAAGTTATGTTAAAATTAAATTAATTTGGGAATAGCAGATCTGAACTGTATTGTGGGGCTAATATATTGAGTGCTACAAAAACAAATAGCAAAGTTGTAAGGAAAGCACAGCAGAGAGAGACCCTGGTATTCCAGTGAGGAATGGATACAGATAAAATAAAACCAAAATATGACACAGAAGGTGAGACTGACCTCAGGCCTCAAGCTGATGAAGGAGGGATGTCTGCCTCTGAGCTGCACACTCAGTGCCACTGAGCCACACGCTGCCCCCCTAGACACCATTAGGGTCTGGATTAGAGACAGCAATAGGCATACTCATATACATACTGTACCTAAACACATCACAGCGATACAGGCACCAATAGGCATACTCATATACATACTGTACCTATACACATCACAGCATTACAGGCACCAATAGGCATACTCATATACATACTGTACCTATACACATCACAGCGTTACAGGCACCAATAGGCATACTCATATACATACTGTACCCATACACATCACAGCATTACAGGCACCAATAGGCATACTCATACACATACTGTACCTATACACATCACAGCGTTACAGGCACCAATAGGCATACTCATATACACACTGTACCTATACACATCACAGCGTTACAGGCACCAATAGGCATACTCATATACATACTGTACCTATACACATCACAGTGTTACAGACACCAATAGACATACTCATACACATACTGTACCCATACACATCACAGCGTTACAGGCACCAATAGGCATACTCATACACATACTGTACCTATACACATCACAGCGTTACAGGCACCAATAGGCATACTCATACACATACTGTACCCATTCACATCACAGCGTTACAGGCACCAATAGGCATAATCATACACATACTGTACCTATACACATCACAGCGTTACAGGCACCAATAGGCATACTCATATACATACTGTACCTAAACACATCACAGCGTTACAGGCACCAATAGGCATACTCATATACATACTGTACCTATACACATCACAGCGTTACAGGCACCAATAGGCATAATCATACACATACTGTACCTATACACATCACAGCGTTACAGGCACCAATAGGCATAATCATACACATACTGTACCTATACACATCACAGCATTACAGGCACCAATAGGCATACTCATACACATACTGTACCTATACACATCACAGCGTTACAGGCACCAATAGGCATACTCATATACATACTGTACCTATACACATCACAGCGTTACAGGCACCAATAGGCATAATCATACACATACTGTACCTATACACTTCACAGCGTTACAGGCACCAATAGGCATACTCATACACATACTGTACCTATACACATCACAGCGTTACAGGCACCAATAGGCATACTCATATACATACTGTACCCATACACATCACAGTGTTACAGGCACCAATAGGCATACTCATATACATACTGTACCTATACACATCACAGCGATACAGGCACCAATAGGCATACTCATATACATACTGTACCTATACACATCACAGCATTACAGGCACCAATAGGCATACTCATACACATACTGTACCTATACAGATCACAGCGTTACAGACACCAATAGGCATACTCATACACATACTGTACCTTTACACATCACAGCATTACAGGCACCAATGCTCATACTCATACACATACTCATACACATCACAGTGTTAGAGACACATCAAGGATGCAACTGGCAATTTAGTCTGCAGCAGAGGTGCAGTGTTTGCTGGAAATTTCTGCTGATGAGAGTGTCTAGGAACAGCTGGATGCAAAACACAAAAATCTTAGATATTTAGTAAAACGTGGGACTGTTTTCTTATACATGCAGCACGTATAAGTAAAAATAGCTGCATTACATACTCGATAAATCTATATGAGGGCTGTTTGTCATCATGCCCAAAACAACCCCAAATAAGCCACAATATAAGGACATTAGTCATAAACTCCACTGTGCTGTACGATTGCGCGTTTCCTATTTTCACTTCAACACAAAAAGTTATACAAAGATGACGCAAGTGCGGTGGGGCCCGAAATGTTAAGTGCAATGTGACCGCAGACCAGCGGGGAGTGGGAGGGGGGATAATCCTGCTCAGGCATGGTGCGAGGCTACTGGGCCAAGTGTGAGTACACACACAGAAACACGATCCTAATGGGCCTCTTGTTTCCTACTGATCCACTGAGATTAAAAGGACCTACTGCAGTGGAACTTAACAAACTGTATAAAACATAACAAAGACTGAAACAAAGGCCTGAGGTCAGACCCTCTGTATGCAGCACACAGTGTTTCTGCAGAGTCTCACCCTCACATCCTGTATGACGACATTTCTGCTTTTCAGAATAAGTGTCTGTCTGAAAATATCTTAGCTGCTTATGTTCATGTGTGAGAAAGAAGGAAGTTACACAGCTCATTAATAACATCAACTTACATGCTTCATTTACATGTATTTCTATACCCAGTGAGCTACAATGATTCTTTGTAAAGTTCAACTATCCATTACAGTGGTACCTCAGTATACGTCCACTTTGAAATAAGTCCAACTTGATATACGTCCTGCTTGGACACGGAAAATTTTGTTTGGTATATGACCTTTGTTTGGAATACGACTCATGTGCTAGAACTTGTATGGGTCATAATGAGTCAGGACACCACGCGCTTCCCTTGTTTACCTCTCAAGACAAAGCCACGACTGCCCACCAGCGTCAGTACGCCAGTTGCTACCATTCAGTGAACAACCCGCGCTATAACTCTCTTTTCATTTGTTTCATCTAATTGCTTTTATATTTATGTATTTTAGTATTAAGCAATGTTTAAGTTATTTTATACAACCCCATCAATATATAATATGCCAATAACAATAGGATTTTTTTTTCATGGGAACGGATTAATCATTTTCCTTATATTTCTTATGGGAAAAATTTGTTTGGTATACATCCTGTTTGGTATAAGTCCAAGGATCTGGAACAGATTAAGGACGTATACCGAGGTATCACTGTATTTGATATTGCCAAATTTGTAAAATTCCTAATATTATTACAATATTTATTCCTGCAAACTGCAGGACAAAGGCAACATGAAAAATGTTTTCCTGCAATTGATAAGAAATACGCAGAAACACACACCGTAAAGATTGTAACCTCTGACAGTATGTACTGGCTTTCACTGCTTTCTGCAGTGTCTCTCCCTCTCAGCTCTTCATTTCACACTTTATATGTGTATCTGTAGAAAACAGCTGTGAGTCACATGAATGACACAAGAAACCAAGCAAGCTGAAGACTTTAATTTTGTTTTATTGTCCCCCCTGCACTTGCATGTTCTCCCCGTGTCAGTGTGGGGTTTCCTCTGGGTTCTCCTGTTTCCCCCCACAGCCCAAAAACATGCTGAGGTTTATTGGAGTTACCATAGGTGTGCATGTGTGTGTGAATGGTGTGTTTTCCCTGCGAGTGGTTGCTGCCCAGACTGTGGGCCATCAGGATCCTGCACAGAATAAGCAGCTATAGAAGATGGATGGATGGATGGTTGGATGTTATGTCTTGCTGAAGTGCTAAACATTCAGCCTTGTGGTTTTGTCACTTCCTGTTTAAAGTGTCCACTCCCCCATCACTCTGCCTGCTGTGTGTGAGAATAGAAACGACCATGACAGTGAAGGTACAGAGGATGAGGAAGTGATTGTCAGTCTCCTCAGATCTGGGCTCAGTGACACACACATGTATGGATCCTCTGATGCTCCTGTTTCTTCTCATTGCTGGGCTCACAGGTGAGTGTCTCTCATTACAGTGGTACTGAGTAGAGATCTCTCTCCTGCTCCTCACAGACTGTCAGCTGCAGTTTGGAGATCATGATGGAGATCTGCTGCTACATCAGAAGAAATTGCTATGGCTACATTCCGGAAACATTTGCAGAGGCTGCATTGAGTATAATACTCTATGAAGTTGTAGATAGTATTTGGATTCTCACTGGTTTTTATATCACTTATATTATTATGTAATTTTTAAAAAGCTTTAACAAAAATATTTTACCAATAAACTGGCAATTACGTCATACATGTACAGTATTTTGTGTTTTCTATTTGTTAGTACAGTGGTACCTCAGTTCTCGAACTCATTAGAACTCGAATTTCTTAGAAGTCCAACCAACCAGTTCGAAAATAATTACCTAAAGCTCGATCTGAATCTCAAACCATGAACGCTGATCAAAGATAACTTGTACGCGCAGAGAAATGAGTCACGCCGCATGTCTCTCAGCAGAAACAAAGGGTAAAGCTTCAGTCTCATCCTCGCAAAACCCCTGATAGGAATATTATTCTTATTTACTCATGTTGGCACAAGGAGCTGATTACTGTATGCATTTTAATCTGGGCTCTTCTCTCATAAAACATAAACTTTGTGCTCTAAGTACAATTTTTAAAGTGTGACCCCAAATATTGCAAATGCCCCCATTTTTAGACAGTGGGGGCAAAAGTTGCCCCACCGCATATATATTGTGTGTATTGTGTGTTCCAACACTGCAGACATGTAAAATCTAGAAAAAGTGTTAAATAATTGTGATTTGGCTGCAGACCATGATACCCATGAATATCATTGTGCACCTTCATGGTGCTAATTGGAACCACAGAACTTGGTGTCTAAAAGGACTCCTGAAGAGGCACTGTGGGAATGTTAGTCAATCGAGATGCTCAGCTCTCTTTTAATCTGTTCTCATTTCATTTTAAAAACAAACGCTATACATTAGTTGGGTATCACTGTCGCCTGAAAGAGTCGTATGTTTCACCATAGCTGTTTAATCATTAGTATAATTATTTAGGTCCTAATGCAGGAAGCACACAGTGTAAAGTGAGGTAAACCTTCAACAGCATGTCAATCCATTGCAGGGCACTGGAAGCTGGAGAAATGCAATGTGAACAGAGGAAGCCTGCAAACTGCACACAGACGCAGTCATGGTCACATTCAAAGCCAACAGTCAGCAGTGCTGAGATGGCAGGGGTATGAGTCAGATATCTAATATCTGTATAAACTAAAGAGACAGAGAGATTTTGGGGAACCACGGCAAGGGCAACAGAAGACATGGGCTTCTGACTATAAGGCATGAAAATCCAACTCAATGTCCCCACTCTACTCACACACCCCTACCCTTAACAACCTGTATCCCCCACACACTCCTCCCACCTATGCAACAATCATTGTTATTAAAAGCCCAACACTGGGCGACTTGTCTCAATGTAACCAGGTTCACTGAATCTACACCTATGGCTGTCCTTTCATGTGCCATCACTACGTGACACCGCTTCAATTCTGGAGCGCTTCGTCACAAAATTAAATCAGTCACGGATCCTCTATTATCCAAAGATCTGTCAAATACTTTTTGAGTTATCACAATAATTAAATCAATTGTCTGGGGCTGTCCTTTTCTTTGATATTGCATGATTAGACATGATTAGAGAGATAGACCAACCTACCTACCTGCACACAGTTCACCATCAAGAAAGGTGTCATGTAGCACGACTGAATGCACTGAAGTGCCGTCTAGAGAGGCAAAAATGTCGCTATTGGCTGCCCTTTACATGGAAAGACATTGACCTGTGGGAGGAAACCGGAGAACTGAGAGGAAACCAGCATAGATACAGGAAGACCATGCAAACTGCCCACAGAAAGCTGGGCCAGATACCGAAACCACAAGCCTGGAGGTGTGAGGCCCCCACGCTGCCCCCAGTCTCTACCAGCTAGAGGGTAACTAGCTCTCCAAATCTGCTGCAGAGTGAAAGACAACCAGGTTTAGCCTTGACCCCTAACACTGATCTTGCCCCCTGATAAGCACTGAGACCTTCTGCAGTAATACATGAAGCTGGGTGTTTAGACCCCTCTGTCTGTACACACAGAAATGACTGATGGCATCCCGGCTGTCTGCTCACATAACCACCTGTGCTGCTGAAATGACACCAGTAAGATCAATCACAGGCCTCATAGAAAACCAAAGGGTACAAGAGGCAGGAGCAGTTTATCTGCACTGACAGTCTTTATATATATCATGCAGTATATTTAGATATTATGTATATAGTTTCAATTACCTGATTCAGGGTACATTTCTAAGAATATAATATGTATTTCCAATTTCCAAGACAAAGATGTTTTTATTAAGACTGCCATAATTCACAACTGACATCATGATCTCCAAACTGCAGCTGACAGTGTGTGAGCAGCAGGAGAGAGATCTCTACTCAGTACCACTGTAATGAGAGACACTCACCTGTGAGCCCAGCAATGAGAAGAAACAGGAGCATCAGAGGATCCATATGTGTGTGTGTGTCACTGAGCCCAGATCTGTGGAGACTGACCCTCACTTCCTCATCCTCTGTACTTTCACTATCTCTGTCGTTTCTATTCTCACACACAGCAGGCAGAGTGAAAGGGGAGTGGACACTTTAAACAGGAAGTGACAAAACCACACGGTTGAATGTTTAGCACCAAATACTTCAGCAAGTCATTCTATTATTATTACTATATGCAGCATAAAACTCATAATAAAATGCATCATAATTTTTCTTTATGCTGCTTGGACACTAAAAGATTTACTATGCACAAGGCATGTATATTTGCTTATGATGACAATAGAATTTGTAGTATTAAACAAGGGAGCCATGGTTTGAACAAAAGAGGCTTTGTGATGCACTTTGTGTGAGAGAATGGAAGGAAATAGCTGTGCAGACACACTCTGACATGGGATTAATGCCTACAGAAGGTCAGGATGACGATAATTATGGGATGTAGTATCTAAGGGGGTAACCCAGGTGATTACACAATCACCTACAAGAAATATTGAGTCATTTGAAGGGAACTTCGATTACATTTTCAGTAATGAACAAAGACCAGTTTATTAGTAATAGTAATAGACAAATTTTAACTAATTATTCTTCCACAGGGCGAAGCTGCAGTGATTTCACTGGGACTGGACACTACCTGAACTGGGTTTAGTGATATCAGGTCAGCTGCCTTCCGCCATCTCCTATTTCAATGTCCAGAGAAAGCGAGCAAAGCAGCTGTGCACTTTGGGGAGTCAATGGAAGAATTTGTGGAGAGTTTTGAGGCACCATGTCGCAGAGAAGTGATGTGTTGAGTGGCCTTCCATGGCTGAGTTCCAGGGAGCCGGACCTTCTGGGCAACAAGAGGGAGCAGTAAGGGCAGGTTGTCTGCGTCACTACAAGAAGCCCAGTAAGGTCTTCCTCTTCCTTGGGCTCCTCCAGTCACTATCGCTCCATGGATCAATTAGTGGACTGTTGACGATCCACTGAGGTACATAGGCCAGTGGCTTGGGCCAAGGCAGGAGGCTGGGTGCTGGGACCAAAACAGATACCAAGGACTGGGGCTCTGACCCCATCACCACTGGGTCACCTGCAGGAGCAAAGGACACGAATCCCAACAGACGGGGTGTCACAGAGTCTGGGGATCATCCTGCTTAGGGAGTCATTCTGTCATGGCGTGGCAATGACAAGCTAACAAGCTTGGTGGTTACTACCGACAAGGCCTTGATTGTTGGTGATTTTAATATTCATATGGAAAATGAAAGTGATCCAGTAACAAAAGCATTTACTGCCATTCTTGACTCTGTCGGTGTACATCAGAATGTAACTGGGCCAACTCATGCCTGTAACCACACCCTAGACCTGATTCTTAGTCATGGTGTCCTGGTAGAACACATATCAATTATCCCTCAGAATCCTCTACTTTCAGATCATTACCTTTTAACATTTCAAATACAACATAACTCCCCTAAGGCCCCAGACCAGAGGTACGATACTAGACGTTCCATAGCCTCATTATCCGCTGCAACTTTTCTGGAACAGCTCCCACAGTCCTTTAACCTAACCTCTGAAGTGTCATGTGTAAATGAACTTGAACAGGTAACCGTGAACATGGTAGAATCATTTCGTACCACTCTTGATCATGTAGCACCACTCAAGAAAATAAAACATAGGGATAAGAAACCTGCCCCCTGGTACTCTAACCGTACACGTGAACTTAAACAAGCTTCACGAAAGCTAGAACGCAAATGGCGGTCAACAAAATTAGAAGTTTTTAGATTTGCCTGGAAAGAGAGCCTGTCTAAGTATAGACATGCACTAATGACTGCTAGGTCTATGTATCTCTCTAAACTAATAGAAAATAACAAAACCAATCCTAAATTCCTATTTGAAACTGTATCTAGGTTAACAAAGAATCGTTCAATGTTAAACTCACATGTCCCAGAAGCTCTTGGTAGTGATGCCTTTATTGCGTTTTTTAATAATAAAATAACCACGATTAGACATACCATCACGAGCACGCCCACGGTTGCACACAACCACCAATCCTCTGCTAGTGCTAGTGTTATTAGTACTAATGATAACATCTTTGAATGTTTCACTCCTGTAGTGCAGACAGAACTCCTTCAGTTAATTTCCTCTTGCAAACCCACTACTAGCCTTGATGACCCAATACCCACCAATCGACTTAAGGAAATTGCACCACTGATTAGCACTACATTGTTAAACTTGTTAAACTCATCTCTTAGTCTTGGATATGTTCCTAAATCTTTTAAAATGGCTGTTATTAGACCTATCCTAAAGAAACCAAATCTTGAACCTAGTGACTTAGGAAACTATAGACCCATCTCAAATCTTCCCTTCATTTCTAAAATTCTTGAGAAAGTTGTTGCTCACCAGCTGTCCTCCTTTCTTCAAGATAATAATGCTAACGAGCTATATCAGTCTGGTTTCAGACCCAATCATAGCACAGAAACGGCCTTAGTCAAAGTGATAAACGACTTGCTTATGGCTTCCGACCGTGGCTGTATATCGCTATTATTCTTACTGGATCTAACTGCAGCATTCGATACTGTAGACCATAATATTCTTTTGGACCGGTTGGAAACATTGATTGACATTAAAGGGATAGCACTACTGTGGTTTCGTTCGTATTTCACTGATCGTTACCAGTTTGTCCATGTAAAAAATGAGTCATTCATAGCCACTAAAGTAAGATATGGTGTCCCGCAGGGATCAGTGCTGGGCCCCCTACTGTTCAATCTATATATGCTACCGCTTGGTAACATAATTAGAAATTACAGTGTTAATTTTCATTGTTATGCTGATGATACACAATTGTATATATCTGTTAAACCTAGTGACGCATCCCAGCTCTCTTCTTTAGCCGACTGTCTGCTAGACATCCGTTGTTGGATGGCAAGGAATTTCCTCATGTTAAATACTGAAAAAACTGAGGTTCTTTTAATCGGTCCTAAGGAGGCCCGCAATAAGTTTGTAAACCCCAACCCTAGCGGCCTCCCTACTCAATTTAAAACAGTGGTCAGAAATCTTGGTGTCCTGGTAGACTCCGACCTCTGCTTCAGTGCTCACATAAATAGCATTACCAGTACGGCATTTTATCATCTACGGAACATAGCCAAGCTTCGGAAGTTGCTGTCCTTTCAAGATGCAGAAAAACTAATACATGCCTTTATAACTTCTAGATTGGACTACTGCAATGCCCTCCTTTCGGGTTGTCCATCTGGATCCCTACATAAACTTCAGTTAGTACAAAATGCAGCTGCCAGAGTTCTAACAAAAACTAAAAAATTTGATCACATTAGCCCTATCCTGTCTTAAGAACATAAGAACATAAGAACATAAGAAATATACAAACGAGAGGAGGCCATTCGGCCCATCGAGCTCGCTTGGGGAGAACTTAACTAATAGCTCAGAGTTGTTAAAATCTTATCTAGCTCTGATTTAAAGGAACCCAAGGATTCAGCTTGCACTACGTTATCAGGAAGACTATTCCATACTCTGACTACACGCTGTGTAAAGAAGTGTTTCCTTAAATCCAGTTTGAAATGTTCTCCCGCTAATTTCCACCTATGGCCACGAGTTCTTGTATTTGAACTAATGCTGAAGTAACTATTCGGTTGAACAGCATCCAAACCTGTTAGAATCTTATAGACCTGAATCATGTCCCCCCTCAGTCTCCTTTGCTTGAGGCTGAACAGATTTAGCTCAAATAACCTTTCCTCGTATGACATTCCTCTAAGACCAGGAATCATTCTTGTGGCCCTACGCTGCACCTTTTCTAAGGCCGCTATGTCCTTTTTAAGATATGGTGACCAAACCTGTACACAATATTCTAGGTGAGGTCTCACCAAGGAATTGTATAATCTTAGCATTACCTCCCTTGACTTAAACTCCACACACCTGGAGATATACCCCAACATCCTATTGGCCTTTTTTATTGCTTCCCCGCACTGGCGAGAATGAGACATGGAAGCATCTACATACACACCAAGGTCTTTCTCATAATCAGCTACCTTTATTTCAGTAGGTCCCATAAAATACCTGTACTTTATATTTCTGCTCCCTACATGGAGTACCTTACATTTGTCTATGTTAAATTTCATCTGCCAGGTGTCAGCCCAGTCACTAATTAAATTAAGATCCCGCTGTAGCTGCTGAGCCGCTAGTTCAGTATCTGCTACACCACCCACCTTGGTGTCATCTGCAAATTTCACCAGTTTACTGTATATATTGGTGTCTATATCATTTATGTAAATAAGGAACAAAAGTGGTCCTAAAATTGAACCCTGCGGTACCCCACTATGAACGCAGGCCCACTGTGACATCGAGCCTCTTATAACTACTCGCTGCTTCCTATCCGTTAACCAGTTATCAATCCAAGTCGCTACAGTTCCTAAAATACCTGTCGCTTTGAGTTTAAGTGAGAGCCTCTTGTGGGGAACAACATCAAAAGCCTTTTGGAAATCTAAATAGATGACATCATAGGCATTCTTATCATCAACTTCCTGAGTAGCTTCCTCAAAAAACTCCAACAGATTTGTTAAACAGGATCTACCTCTCCTAAATCCATGCTGGCTATCCCTCAAAATGTTATTTGAGTCCAGGTAATCTACCATTTTCTCTTTGATTATAGCCTCCATAACTTTACCAGTTATACAAGTTAGACTGATTGGCCTATAGTTTGACAAATTACTTCTATCCCCTTTTTTGAAAATGGGCGTGACAGTATGTTGGCATGCTTCCAATCAGAAGGTACCACACCTTCAGATAAGGATTTTTGAAACAGTAATGTTAAGGGTTGGCAAATAATATCCCTCATCTCTTTTAACACTATAGGTAAGATGCCATCAGGGCCCTGTGATTTATTTATTTTGAGCTTAGCTAGGCTTTGCAAAACATCAGCTTCAGTTATATATATATTAGTTATAGACGATGTTGGATTAGTAATAAGAACTGGTAAGTTACTAGTGTCCTCAACAGTGAATACCCGTGCAAAACTATCATTGAACTCATTTACTATGTCAATGTCGTTTTCAATTATAAGACCCTTACTATCCTGCAGATTAGTGATTTCAGCTTTTAGAGCTCTTTTAGAGTTAAAATACTGGAAGAAACTTTTAACGTCATCCTTAGCCTCCAATGCGATCTTCCTTTCGACATTCCTTTTAGCTCGTCTAATGTCATTTTTTAACTCAGCCTGTAGATTTAGATACTCTTGCTTTATTATGTCATCATCAGTTATTTTCCATCTCTGGAACAAAGCCCTTTTCCTCCTTACTTTATACTTTATGTCCCTATTAAACCACCTAGGTTGCAATTTCCTTGATTTATTCTTGTTAGAAACAGGTATGAAGTCCTCTTGTACTTGCAATAATGTGCTTTTAAAAAATCCCCATGCCTCTTCAACAGTTTTGTTAATTAACTCCGTCCAGTTCACAGTTTCTAGTTTTAATCTCATACAATTGAAGTTAGCCTTCCTAACATTATATATTTTTGATTTGGACTTTGCTCTTCGGGCACTAAACTTAACCTCAAATTTAACCATGTTATGATCGCTACTGTCAAGTGGTTCTAAAACATCTAATTTACCAATCCTGTCCTGGTTATTAGACAAAACAAGATCAAGAATGGCATCTCCCCTGGTAGGGGTGTTAACAAACTGAGTAAAAAAACAATCCTGTACTAATCCCACCATGTCAAGTTCATTTTCAGAAGAGCCAGCAACAATGTCCCACTGCATCCCCGGTAGATTAAAATCACCCATAACTACCACATCATTTTTATTGCTCATAATCCTAATATCACTGTATAACAATCTGCTTTCCTCAACAGCTACATTGGGTGCTCTGTAACAAACACCGACAATTAGGCTATTTGAGTTTGTAGCATCTAATTTTACCCATATAGCTTCCGTACTTTTACTTATATCAGTAAGCTCCCTTGCCTGCAAGTTTTCCTTTACATATACTGCAACACCACCTCCCTTCTTACCTATACGGTCTTTACGGAACAATGTGTAACCATCCATATTATATTCTTGTCCATCCTTATCACTCAACCACGTTTCAGTTATTGCTATAATATCATAAGAGTCTGATGAGATAAGAGCCTCTAAATCATGAATTTTATTCCTAATACTCCTGGCGTTTAAATACAGACAACAAAGGGTAGGCCTATTACAGTGCCTACTTATAATATGATTTTTTGGGGCTTTCCGTTTCCCCCCAGTTACATACTTCCCTGCACTGGCTACCGGTCAAGTTTAGGATTGACTACAAATTATTACTATTGACTTACAAAACTCTGAATGGCTTTGCACCACAATATCTCAATGATCTTCTGGTCCCTTACAACCCTCCTCGCCTGCTTCGTTCACAAGGAGCAGGATATCTATTAGTTCCTGAAGTAGACAGGGCTACGGCAGGCTGCAGAGCATTCTCTTACAGAGCTCCGCAGCTGTGGAATGGTCTCCCGGCGGATGTGCGGGATTCAGGCACACTCTCGCTTTTCAAGTCTAGATTAAAAACGCACTTGTATAGCTTAGCGTATAGGAAACCTAGTTCTGGTTCCAGCTAGTCGCTCACTCCCAGTCAGACTAACAGTATGAGGTGAAGAGCTGGGTGGGGATCGGTGTCATTGGCTTTGGATAAACTGAGGCGTCAGTGCTGTCACTCTGGCTCTACACTAGAGTGCTGATGTTCAGGGAGTCCCCATGCCTGTGTTCCCGCCTGTCTCTCCCTATTTCTCATGCTGCTATACCCAGATCTGCCGGAGCCTAGACGAATATTGCACTCGATCGTTTTGCTTGCACTGCCTCTGGTTTCCTCAACTCTGGCTAATACACAATTATTCTTACTTCCTCCCTCACCCCTTCTGGGGTGTGCTCCATGGAGCACAATGTCGTTGAAGAGTTTATGCCTCTGCGGCCTGCAAGACAACTACCTCCACCTCCGGCACCTACCCTCCAACCTGCCTGCCCTTGGCTCAACACGATGCCTCGCCATCCACCCTGCGGCTGTGTGTCTATTAATCCTGCCATCGTGCATCAAGCACCACGTGCCTGCACCGGTCGGCCGCTGCATTGAGACATATATTTCAACCCCTGTATTAGCTTAGTCATTTCATCTTGTCTGTATTAGCTTAGTCATTTCATCTTGTTTGTTTGACTCATCTGCTGGCCCCTGGAGGATGGGCTCCCCCTTTGGGTCTGGTTCCTCCCAAGGTTTCTTCCTCTTAGGGAGTTTTTCCTTGCCACCATTGCCTTTGGCTTACTCAATGGGGGGTCCTTACGAGGCAGAAATGTAAAGATCATTGAGACATTGTGATAATGCGCTATATAAATAAAATTGAATTGAATTGAATGACAGAGACTGCAGAACTATTCAACTGCTCCAGTTACTTCTTTAATCTAATTTATGATATTTGTAAACATTCTTTAATAGACATTACCACCAAAATTCCTGTAGTAATTAACAGCTATTTTAGAGCAGAATTCACAAAGAAGCGAAACGGTGAGCTCAGCGTGTGTACAGACCCTAAACCACTGAATAAAGCACTGAAGAGGAACCATTTTCCTCTCCCTACCATTGATGACATCTTGCTAGATCTAAAGAAGCTTTTCAGTGTGTGACATCAGAAATGGCTGTTGGCATGTCAAGCTGGAGGAAAACTTCAGCTACCCGACCACTTTCTCGCCCCCTTGTGGCAGGTACAGGTGGCTGTGCATACCTATGGGCATCAGCACTGCTCCAGAGATTTTCCAAAGATGACTGAGCCCTGGAACGGCTTGGAGGGAGTTCATGTGATTACAGATGGCATTTCAATCACAGGTGAGGGAGACACAATGGAACTGGCAGAGAAAGATCGTGACAGAACACTGACGTAATTTATAGACAGATGTACTGAGGAAAACATCAAGCTAAATGTAAACTAAGACTGAGACAGACGCTGTTCCATTCATAGGATATTTACTGACAGTGGATGGACTTCAAATTGATCCAGAAAAAGGCAAAGCAATCCAGCAGATGCCCAAAGCAGGGGGGCAAAGACTCCTAAAAATGGTAAATTTCTTAGCCAAGTTTTGCAGCCACCGTTCAGACCAGTGTGAGCCTCTGCGACAATTGACCCATGAAGGCAGTTTGTGGGAGTGGACAGACATTCAGGATGCTGCATTCTCCAAAATCAGAGAGTCCATTGTGAATGCACCGGTACTGAAATATTATGATCCCAAGGAAGACTTGATTCTCCAGTGTGATGCTTCAGACACCAGTTTGGGTGCAGCTGTGATACAATGCAGGAAACCAGTGGCTTTTGGGAGCAGAGCACTCATGCAAACTGAGCAAGGATATGCTCAGATAGAAAAGGAGCCTCTAACAATAGATACTTCATTGATGCCTGTGGAAAGATTCTCTTTATCCTTCCCCCAAACTGCTCTCCTTAGGCAAAGGGGAACCTGGCTGTGAAGGGCAGCCACCCATGGCAGTGCCCAGGAAGCTGGGGGTTAAGGGCCTCATTTAAAGCAGCCACAGACATGCTGAGGTTGGGCTTGAACCAGTGACTTTCCAATCACAGCCACAGAGGCTTAACCCACTGAGCCACACACTGCCTCCAGTGCTTCCCTATTCTGTATGGCATGGAGAAGCTTCACCAGTGTACCTTCATTGCGTGCACATAAGAGGCTGCAATGCATACTGCTGCATCTACAGTGGTCTGACATGTAACCTGCTACCAACAGGAGCGACCCGATCATGCAGGTAGATTACAGTGGACCAGTGTCTAGGTTTGTAGGGAGAGGTAAGGATTGGAGAGTCGGACACAATGAATAGCAAGGGCCTCAGTTAACTTCAGATATCAATGTATTTCAAGATAATTTACTGAAAGAGACACAAAAATCACATTTAAATTTGACAGCAAGAAGTCTTTGGACAATCAGTTCAACTTTGTACAATAGCACCTCCGAAAAGTTTCTCTCTGTCTTTCTTGCTAGTTATTTCTCTTTACCCCCCAGTCAAGGAGGAATCAAATGCAGAAGCACATTGTACAGTAGGAGATGTAAGGTGCAACACACATTAAAAGCTGTTTTTGTGTGAACATTATAAAACAGATTAATACATATTAAGCAGTTTGAAACTTTACATTCAGACCTACATCAGTCAGAAAAAGCAGGCGATGACCAGCCCAACCAGCAGCTCCATCTCTGATTGTACAGAATCCCTTGTCAGGGTAACTTCTGAAGTCATGACTAAACTAATTTACAGCTTCACCAGTTATATTAAACTGATCATTGAGGAGGGAAATAAGTCAAGCCTCACAGTGAAGCCATAAAACATACGGGGGTTAAATGTATTACACTTTTTTCCAATCATTTTGACGCGTGTCTCAATACCATGTCCACTTTTTACCTTGTCCACTTAACACATGCACCATAAAATTGGACTATGTGAGCTAAACTATGTATGCTTTTGCATTGCTTTGACACAATATGCATTCAATCACCACTTCCCCCAAATTTCATGAATACTTCTCTCAGTCAGTGTTTGCCACCAGCAAAACTTTGTACAACTACAGCACTTTACAATGCTTGAAGCTGGAAAGCTGAATGAAAACACATACCTGCCTATAATTTCAGCTAAGCACCTATCTAGTAATTTGTGAGGTTAGTGCCAATTTGCCATATGTGCAAATCTTTGGATTGGCATTTTCCATTGCCATTTTTCTTTAGCTAGTGAAAAATGGATGCAGTAAGAGGCAGAGGAAGAGCAAGAAGACACAAACGGAGAGGAAGAGGAAGAATCTTGGCTACTGATGAAATCAGAGCCACAGTATTTGACCATGTTGGAAATCATGGTCTGTCCCTGAGGAAAGTGGGTCTAAGAGTTCCACTCCACCTGCCTAGATCCACAGAGGCATCAATTGTCAGGATTTTCAGGCAAAGCAACAGGTACTATACACTATGTAGAGCATTCTGACTGAAGGCATTTGATTGGTGTATATATTACTGTAGTGGTGTGATTTGAGGGAAGTCTCCAGGAAAAAACTGATGCATCGATGCACGTTTGTCTTTACTGTAACCCACTACTGTAGGATTTAGCATTTACCTCCCACAGGAGGGAGAGGAAGAATTTACTGGTATCTGTGATTGTGTGGGACAATGTGGCCTTTCATCATTCCCGCCAAGTCACAGAGTGGTTTATAGCCCATCCCTGGATGATGTCATTATTCTTGCCACCATACTCTCCATTCCTCAACCCGACTGAAGGATTTTTTTCTGCATGGGGATGGAAGGTATATGACCATCGCCCACATGATCAGATGTCGCTTTTAGATGCAATGGCTGCTGGGTGTGTGGACATCCATGTGGAGGACATCCAGAGCTGGATAAGACACTCAAAGAGATTTTTTCCTTGGTGTATTGCAAGAGAAAATATTCAGTGTGATGTCGATGAAAATTTATGGCCAAATGCAAGGGACCAAATGGATTAGTCCAGGACAACAGTATACTTAACTGTATACAGTCAAACTTTGCTATTTGGCTATGTTTGTTTTGTTTTTTTCTGTATTGAATGTAATGTACTTTCAGTAGGTGGCTGTAATGTATTTTTCTTTTCCAGTGTATTGCGCAGCTGAATTTATTTACTGTATTATTTGTTTGTATTACAATGTTTACTGTAAGAAATGGCATACGTTTTTCTTTTACTTTGCAATAAACGTGTGAAAATATAGGATACAACAACACATCATATATATGCATTTTGCAGCGCTTCAAGTTGTTTGTGTTTTTTCATGCATTGTTCTTTGTGTGACAAAGTCATCTTGTGAGAGAGTGCGTGTGCTATAGGTTTGGCAGCGTGTGTCACTTTTGGGTGAAGTGTGAAGTGTTCTGGTGGTTTTAGTGCATATTGCACCGAAAGTTAACTGATATGCTCAGGTGCATGTTTGTAAAGTTCACAGTGTGAAGTGTTTTGAAAAAGTGGACATGGTATTGAGACAAGTGTGAAAATGATTGGAAAACACTATAATATTGACTTATGTAGTTGAATTTTGTTTATCCACTAGAGGGCAGTCACACACTGGAGATTCCCTAATTAAGATGATAAGATAAGATAAGATAAGATAAGATACTCCTTTATTAGTCCCACAAGTGGGAAATTTGCATTGTCACGGGAGAAAGTGGACAGTACAAGAATATCCATCCGCTTATCCGAGGTCGGGTCGCGGGGGCAGCAGTCTCAGCAGGGAAACCCAGACTTCCCTCTCCCCGGCCACTTCATCCAGATCCTCTGGGGGAATCCCGAGGCGTTCCCAGGCCAGCCGAGAGACATAGTCCCTCCAGCATGTCCTGGGTCTTCCCCGGGGCCTCCTCCCAGTGGGACATGCCCGGAACACCTCCAGGGAGGCGTCCAGGAGGCATCCTGACCAGATGGCTCCTCTCGATGCGGAGGAGTAGCGACTCTACTCTGAGTCTCTCCCGAATGACCGAGCTCCTCACCCTATCTCTAAGGGAGAGCTCAGCCACCCTGCGGAGGAAACTCATTTTGGCCGCTTGCACTCGCGATCTCGTTCTTTCGGTCACTACCCACAGCTCGTGACCATAGGTGAGGGTAGGAACGTAGATCGACTGGTAAATCGAGAGCTTCGCCTTTTGGCTCAGCTCCTTCTTTACCTTGACAGACCGATGCAGCGCCCGCATCACTGTGGACACCGCACCGATCCGCCTGTAGATCTCCCGCTCCATCGTCCCCCCACTCGTGAACAAGACCCCGAGATACTTAAACTCCTCCACTTGGGGAAGGACCCCATCCCCGACCCAGAGAGAGCATTCTACCCTTTTCCGGCTGAGGACCATGGTCTCGGATTTGGAGGTGCTGATTCTCATCCCAACCGCTTCACACTTGGCTGCGAACTGTCGCAGCGAGAGCTGAAGGTCACGGTCCGATGAGGCCAACAGGACCTCATCATCTGCAAAAGGCAGAGACCTAATCCTGAGGTCACCAAGCCGGACACCCTCAACGCCCTGGCTGGGTGTGATACAGTAACTCAGGCCCCTACTTTCCCTCAGCTCTCTGCCTTTCAGTCAGCCATTCGCTGTGCTCATAGGCTGTACGGCCGTCAGAAAACTCTTCACGTCCCCCTCCTATTATCATGCACTTTGACTTTTCTGACTTTTTGTAGGAGAATCTCTTTTTTTACCAATATTTTAGTGCTAAAACAGCTGCAGATAGGAAAGCGATGAATGCCCCGATCAGGGCATTGAAGGAGTTGAGGCTTACACAAGTTTTATATGATACTCCTGAGGATGTGAATATTACCATGGATGACTTCCAGTATCTTGGAACTCTCCCTATTTAACGCCATTGAACTGCACCGAGTTCGCCGGCCAATTCCTGCAGGTCACCATGATCGCTATGGCTGCTGTGCAATGTGCTTCCCTGTAGCAGCTCTGATTGCTTTGTTTGCCCATCCAGGAGTTGCTGTCTCCACCCCAGTTATTAATCACAAAATTGCATGACTGTTACATTGTTGCTGTTGTTTAATTAAATGTCCAACCTGCCCCTCAAATTTTCACTCTCGATTCTGGGGCTGATGCTCACCACAGGTTCTGCTGTATCCTGTCTGAGTTGGGGGAAGTAAGATCTGTTTGGCTGCTGCTTATGCCCCCACCCCCACAAAGCTCATTCTTCCTGGACCTATCTAGCCATATCCTTAAACTCCATGATTATGAGCTCATTACAGGAACAGATGCCAAAGTTGTCCATGACCCAGTCCTGGATAAATCCGCTTCTCTCTTAGGTAGTCAGGTATCCCCTCTAGTCACTCAAATACTTTATTATTTGCAACAACAAACTGCAGGTGTTGCTAAGTTGGAGTCTTGATTGGGTTTTTTTGAAGATCCAGAAGAACCACATGATTTGAATTCTCTCCTTGTCGAAGGAGATGGTGAGCCAACCACTGAGAACCACTTCTTAAGAAGAAGTGCTCTTACCACGACCCCGGTCTGGTAGGACAGAAGATGCACCCAGACTGTTCTGAAAAAAAAAAGATCTCTTGTTTAAAAGGAAAATTTGACCATTTCAGACAAGGACTAATTGATTGAATGTATTGGTGTTTCATCTGTTCACATTTTATTTTACAATGCAGGTTTAAAAAAGTTAATCTAAATCACATATTACCCACTTTAATCCTTTCTATACCCACCTCTGTAGACTTCACAGAGCATCACTGCCAACAAAATAAGAGGGTTACAGTTAAAGTAGGTGAAAAAATTGAATGTAAAATTTGACAATCCAGGTTTTCAGCACCATGGACAGCAGCCTACTGTTGCTTAAAGGGCATTATTTTGCTCACTTTCAGTTTATAATATTATATTTATGATCTACTAGAATAGAGTATGCATGCTTCAGTGTTCGAAAAGAACATATTGTTTTCTCATGATGCACATCTCTATTCACCCTCTGTCTAATCCCTCCCCCAACGAGTCCATTGTGGTTTGATTGGTCGGTTTACACTTCATTCCCCAGTTTTTCAGTCTGCAGACAGATCCTTGCAGGTAGACAGACAATTGGTGTTAGTTTTGCGGTTTGTGAATTTATTTACAGTAATAGTGGTCATATGCTAATTATATTAACAGGATTAATAAGCCTGTATATTTAATCAGAATTCCCTAAGACCCGTGCTTTGTATTGGCCCCTCCCATTTTGACAACAACAAACTACATGTCACTGCAGGGCTTTAGAGAATAACTACTCCAATAATTGCGTAGTGATATTCATGAAGAACATGTCATCGACTACGCCCACTAATCACGGCAGCCTTAATACATATATCAATAAAAGTTTTAATACGTATTGTCTCTGTTTACGTGATAACGAAGACCTAAATATATATTTGTTTTAAATATGTGACTCATGTTAGAGAAAATATAAGTAAACCATGAGGACAGAAAAGTCACTGAATAACAGGAATGACCGACATATAGTGCCAAACAGACAAGGTGCAAAGACTGTACACATAGTACAAACAAAGTAAACGTAGTGCACTATGTATGGTGAGTTGTAAATTTGTTTGCACTTTGCAGCTTACCTTGCGTTGACTCTTTGTAGTACGGTCCCCACGACGGTAGTGAAAATATAAGGGGCTGGTTATCAGGGGGCATGGATTTTGTGGCAGTTTCTACATTGGCGTTGCTGGTGGAGGGAGCTGCATTTGTGGTTTGTATTCTGCAATGGCTTGAATGTCCTGTGTATTAAGGCAAACTCGTGGGCGATTACATCGTCCACACAGCATAGAATTAATAAGAGTTGTTCACTGTCCTCCTGTTACTGTAAAATTCTGGGAAGTTGTGATTGTTCAACTCCACTGTGCACAGTTAGGAGCAACTCCAACTCCACCTAGCAGACATACGTACGAGGTGATTGAGGTATGGAATGATTCTGTCCCTGTATGGACTAATCATCCCCAAATTCTATTGCGTCCATGATTCACCCATATCATTGTGCTAAGGTTGAGCAGCACAACATGTTTTTCCAAGCCTCAGATCACAAGACCAGCAGATAGTGAGGATAGCTGAGAAGATCATTAGAGTCTCTCTCCCATCCATCATGCACATTCACATCACACATTCCATCCGCAAAGCCACCAACATTGTGGATGACCCCACCCACCCCTCACATTATCTTTTCACCCTCCTAGCATCTGGAAAAGCATTCAGGCCTTCACACCCAGACTCAGAAACATGGCGTCAGACTACTGAACTCTCAGGAACTGATCTGATACCACACACACAACACACACACACACACACACACACACACACACACACATAGGGTTATAATTATATCTTCGTGGGGACTCTCCATTCATTTCTATGAGGAAAACTGTAATCCAACATGACAACCTTAACCCCTACCCAGCCCTAACGTTAACCATAAGTAACCAAACCAAATACAAGACTTCTGGCATCTTTAGTTTTTTATTAGTATTGACAGATCTTTGTGGGGACCTGAAAAACACCCCCAAAGCATCAAAATAACAGGTTTTTATCACATTGCGGGGGACATTTGGTCCCCACCATGTAATATAAACCTAATCCACACACACAAACAGACACACACACACGTGTGCGCGCACACACACACACAGATTAGGTATCTGAGTCTTTGTGGGGATTCTCCATTCATTTGTATGGGCATAACCCCAATCCTAATTATGGCAACCTTAATCCAAAATCCCTGCAGTAGTAAGCAAGAAGTAACAGTAAGTAACCAAACAAAATACAAGACTTTTGGAATTATTATTCCTTTGATTGCATTAACAGAATTTTATAAAACTGAGTCAGTTTTTTCTTTTGGGGACCAAAAACATGTCCCTACAAAGTCAAAATAACATGTTTTTATAACACTGTGGGGACATTTGGTCCCCACAACATAATATATACATGACCACCCACCCAAACACACATAGACACAAACATACACAGACTGGCTTACGTATATCCTCTATAGATTCCTGAATGAAATATCTGCAAAGCAGTTATGGCATGGCGTTAGGTTTGAACATGCAGTTTTTAAGGACACTGCACTAATTTTAAACGAAACACTGCACTAATTCTAAAATGATTTTATATGAACGTTATTTAACATAAAATAAAATAGAAATCAAACCAAAATTTAGTCTATCAAAAAACTTGTATATTACATATCTTCGAAATTAAAAATACCAGGATACAGAATTTGAATAACAAGAACTATAGTCTTCTTTCTCAAAAGCGTGAACAGCTATCTGAAGACCTACTAGTTCCTGAATTGTAGATGTTGCCTATGAAATTCGCTGAGAGTTGACGTCGCCCTACCAACGTCGCTAAAATGCTAATTGCGTCAACAAGCTATGGAAATACAGCGGTGGTACACCCCCAATACAGCGGTATTACGCATTACCGTAATGCTGCCTAGCAAAAACATAATGTCATAAAAAAAATTACAGACAGACATTATAGACAGAGCTGCGTGGTTTCCTATTGACAAGTAGATACATGATTCGGGGGCTTGAAAGGCGGCTAGATATCCAATCACGCCCAGCTACAGTATGCACAAACTAAAGATACTACTCCTGATTGGACCAGCTACAAATTCGTCCCTCCCTGACAATAAATTCTTTGTTTTCATTCGTTGAAAATAATGACAATACATATCTTCATACTTTTCGACCAATTAAAAATCTCGGTGGTTTCAATAGTTCTAACAAAATAATTGCAGGTTGAACAAAAACTTTCTGACAGAGAGATGGCGCAGAGGTGAGCAGCATCTCTTCGTATGTTTCTTGCTATTTCTTCAGATTATGTTTTGTTAGCATACTTAATTCTATATTTATTTTTATGTTCTGATTGTCACGTTCGGCAACGGAGGCGAGCCGGGAAGCAGGCGACAGCAGCCAGGAAGTCAGGTAACGGGGTTTAATTGGCAAATGACAAGCACGCAGAGACATCCACGGACAATACAATGCCGAATCTGGCATACATGGGGAGACGCGGTCTAATATACACAGGACTAATCAAATGAAACAGGACACAGATGATCACAAACAGGAATGAACACAAGGTAATGAGGGGGCGTGGCACACATCGGGATCGGACGGAGCGGATCGTGACACTGATATAGTACATGCAAATTTTGCGGCACAATTGAAATATATTTATAATTAGTTGTTTAAACTGTAGATGCTGTGGCCATTATTCTAAATATGGTTGTTTATATTTAAATGGTAAGAGAAAATATTTGTGTTAAACTTAAAAACAATAAGACAATAACAATAAGACAATATATAAGTTCTCCTAGTGGTGTCCCGTCTTGCCCCCAGAGTGCCCTGTGCTGGTGTTGCCCCTGCCTACCCTGGTCTGTCTCGTCCCCTAATGGTGTTCGGTCTCTGCGCCCTTGTCCCGCAGCAGTGCCCATCTGGTGTCTTGCCCTGCCCTCTTCCACTGTGTCTCCCATCTTAGTGTACGTATAGCCTGCTGTCTTCCCCGCTGTCCCATCTGCTCCCTCACATGCCCTGTAAAAAGTGTCCTTCAGTCCTGCGATCCTCAGTCCAGTCATTGATGTTGCTGCCTGCATGTGCTCCCCAGTGTGTCCTGTGTCTAGTGTTCTTGCCTGATCCTCCCTACCCTGTTTGGACCCCTTGTGGTCTGTTTCCTTCGCCCTTCCTGTAGTGTAGTTTTCTTTAATAAAGCCCCTTTTGGTTTTCCTCCATCCCTGTCTTCGCCTCTGTCCTTGCCCTCGACGTGACACCATTACAGTGTGACCAGGTAAATGCTGCTAGCTGGACACCACACTACTGTAAATGCTACTGAAGGCTTACCTCAGTTTATCATTATTCCCTTCGTCTTGAAAGAGAACAGCAGCAAAAAGTGGGAAAATGATTTAAAAAATAAAGAACACTGTTCTGTTAGTAAGCTTCTTAAGGTAAAGTCATTTTAAATAATTAGAATAACTGATACTTTATTAATACCTGTGGAGAAATTGTCTTTACGCCTCCCTCAACTTGCTCTTTATAGAGTAATGTCTCCTAAGTAGACATTAGTTTTAAATGGCTTCAGTACAAAGGAGACCATCCCTCTGGATTGTACCAAAGTCTACTCTGCAGTACGCCACTTTTTAAAACCCTCCGTTTAACCCATATATCATAGAAAAACTGACATTAATACCAGTGGCTATAGGTATATTTGGTGCTTTCAGATGTCTGTGAATTCTTTTAATGTTTTCCCGGTGTCTGTAGAAATCGCTGAAGTGCTTCATGTCATACCTTTCAATGTGAATGAACCGAGTCATTATGCGTTGGTGAGAGCTGGCTAGGTATATGTTATACTCCACTAGGCCCACTTTTCTTCATAACTGTCATTCAGCAATATTCATTTCTTTCCTTATATTTAATGCCTCTGCTGTGCTGGGAGTCAGCTTCCATTGGGATCCATGCTCTGGATCAATATTCCGTTAACCTGAACTGTTCAACAGACTGCAGACCACATTCTGCAATTTCATCTGTCTGACCACTAACAGGAAGTATAAAAGACAAGCACACCCTCAGAATGGATTCATATGTGGCCTTCCCAGTATGCACCTCTGTCAGCAGGTCAATGACAGATCTAAACCAATTTTGCCTGAGCTACGGAGCCCCTGCATCTCTGGACAGACCTAATCCATCTCTGGTCCAGTTGACACCCATAGGCACTGCTCAGGCTGAAGTTGACAGCCGCAGGCAGAATCCGTTGTGCGTGTTTCTCCTGACCGTTTGACCCCAGATGCCCCCCAGGGAGTACTATGTGGTCCTACCTTTTCACCACCAGAGTTGCCCTCAGTTGAGAACTGATCTCCATGATGTCTCACTAAACTTGAGGCCTGATTGGTGGAATCCCAGCTGGTAGGACGAACGCTGAGGAGGGACGTACATAAGTTATTGTGTTGCTATAGAAGAGGAAAGATCTTAGTTTTGCTATCTGTTGTTGCATGGCTTGGATACAAACAATACTGATTAGCAGGGATTAAAATAGGAATAGGAGACATTTAAGATCTACCCTGAAGGTTTTTCAAACCAGTCATTTAGATCAGGAAATTCATATACATAATAGCCAGCTGAAACTTTATAAAACTTCTGTCAGAACAAATAAATACATTTTTAATCTGAAAAATAATAAATAAAAATGGGAGGATGGTGCTAAAGGGGTCTAGTTTCAATCTTCCAGCCTGTCAGCTTAACATTTATAGAAAGTGCCAGACAGTAAATCACCTTTGCCAAGTGAATGAAAGAAGCTTGACCTCGTTGGATGATGGACTAAGAGCAGTGCTAAACACCGCTCACGCCCTGACTCCCCCCACCTGTCCCAAAGCAGGATGCATGGGGAAGTGCGGGGAAGCATTGGTGAATGCTGGTGAAGGTGCCGCTATTGCAACTTCAGACAAAGGCACCAGGACTTCGAGCCTCAGTGCCGAGTCTCTGAGAGCTCATCAAAACACTGACGGGCCAAGCAGCCCAGCAAATGGAATGTTGTCTTTCCCAGGAATGGATGCCAGAGGGCTCCAAAAATCTGCTGTGAGCCATAGACTGTGAGTGTCTGTGCCTTTGTTTGTGTACAGAGTGAAGGTGCCACTCACAGCCGGTTTTCCCACCATGCTGCTGGGATGGAGAGCTGCTCATGCGGAGACTGCTGGTCCAGCAGAAACCTGTGGCACGCCAGCAACACTGAATATGGTGTTGGGTCCAGCACTGGCGATGCATTGTTTGACCCTGTCGACCCTGTGTTTCACTCTCCCAGAACACCCTAAGGCGTGATGGTAATGGAGCCCCTGTGCCAGAAATTGAGGGCTGATTCTATGCATGAGTCGTCTGCATGCAGTCCCAGCATGCTCTGGGCTGGAGACACGTGTGGAGCCGCTGAGCTGCAGTGTGCTTGGGTAACACTGCCTTCAGTGACTCACAGAGCCGTGCTGTGTTGCTTTGGAAGGCTTCTCTTCTTCCACACAGGAACTCACAATAGCAGAGCCCGAAATGACAGCCCTCCACAGGAACACACAGTGCTGTGTGCATATCCCTGGTGGGTGTGCACATCAATCTCACTGATTATACCCAGTGACTGACTGCTCCTGTTCTGTCCAAAACACGCCTCTTGGGTCTCATGTTCTCAGCATTCCCTGGAAGAGCGGTCCCCTGGCTGAGTGCTGTAGAGGGAGTCTGTGATCTGGCTAGGATCTACGTCCATGTGGACAGATGTATCGTAGACAACCAGAGTTCCTCCCTGGCTGTTCTCTCATTATCCAGGTAAATATTTCATTATCCAGGTAAAATTATCGAACCCTTTCAAAACTGTTTTGCTCCTTAAGCAAATTAATTGAGTTGATTTTGTTGAAAAAGGAGGAAATTAATTCATTTAGGCAGACTCTCAAACATGCCTGTCGGTATGTCGAGCCCACACTCACTGAACACCAGGGGGCAGTGCCCACACCCACAATGGCACCTGGGATTTTTTTGCCACATGTACTGATGATAGTGTCACATGAAGAGCATGGTTGATCGATCTCTGATGAGATGATGAGTGTTCACTGGTCCAGTACGTTTCCTCGCATACCGACTTCCCCAGAATATATGGTTCTGATGTGTTTTGGGTCACCGATGCCCTCAGTTTGGTGCTGATAGATGAAGGTTTGGGTCCGTTAGGTAGCTAGTGCCACGGCGCACACCTGTGGCTGAGCGTGCCGGCTCTTGTAGGCCTGGCAGTGGGCCCATCCAGATCGGGCTCCCGGCTGTTCCAGCTTGTGAGGAGGACAAGCAAACCCTGGGCCCACTGGCCCTCAGGAGCCTGTCAGAGCGCATGTTAAATTAGCCATTTGTTTTTGCTCACAGGGAGGTCTGCACACAACACTGATGTGGAACGAGGCCTGGCCTGCCTGTGGTTCAGCAAGGACCCACTCCATGCATACTAGCTGTAACAGGTCTTTTACCGTCACACACGCTGCCGGCGGGCAGGACAGCAGGACACAGAGAACGGCTGTCAGAGGCCCCACATCACTCAGATCTCCCTCATACAGAAGGCCGAGTGCGAGTGGCCCCCGCCACCCTCGCCGGGCCCAGCCCAGCCTGGCTGAGCTGCAGTAAGAGCGGAGTGCTTGGAGGCCATAGATCCCAACTGGAGCACAGAGATCCTGTTTGAAGAGTGGATCCCCTCAATATCTCTGTGTCACTGTTAATTTAAGTGCATCTCTCAACCTGTGTCTGTCACTCTAAGTGTATCTCCCAGCCAGAATCCATCAATCAAGTGCATCTCTCAACCTGTGTCTGTCACTCTAAGTGTATCTCCCAGCCAGAATCCTTCAATCAAGTGCATCTCTCAACCTGTTTTCTGTCAGTCTAAGTGTATCTCCCAGCCAGAGTCCATCAATCAAGTGCATCTCTCAACCTGTGTCTGTCAGTCTAAGTGTATCTCCCAGCCAGAATCCATCAATCAAGTGCATCTCTCAACCTGTGTCTGTCAGTCTAAGTGTATCTCCCAGCCAGAATCCATCAATCAAGTGCATCTCTCAACCTGTGTCTGTCAGTCTAAGTGTCTCTCCCAGCCAGAATCCATCAATCAAGTGCATCTCTCAACCTGTGTCTGTCGGTCTAAGTGTATCTCCCAGCCAGAATCCATCAATCAAGTGCATCTCTCAACCTGTGTCTGTCGGTCTAAGTGTATCTCCCAGCCTGTATCTATAAGTCTATCTCTAGAGTGTTTAACAGCAGCAACAGCTTGTTAGCTACTTTTCTTTATTTGTTTGACATTCTGATTATTTGGTTTTAAATTTCTTACAAATTACTTCCCAGGTACAAACTGATATTAAAATAATATAAAAATTCCAACAAACTGCCAGGCATCTGGCTTGAGACTGTAAGGATTGCAGTCCCTTAATGACAGGTGGGAACAGTTTCTGAAGCACGGTCCCCTTTAAAACCACTCTGGAGAATAAGGTCCCTTCACAGAGCCCTGCTGCACGACACTGAGCTGAGGACAAGCAGGCTAACATTTGAATTAGCATCCCTGCACGCATCTGCCTTCTGGAGTGAAACCCAAATCACCCCACTGTGCAGGTTCCAGGCTGTATTTGGTTCTTGTGTTCAGAAGCCTCTAATGTTACTGTGCTGTCGCTGTCACCGACAGTGATTCATTCTCTTGAATATCCATGTTTATTTAATGTGTGATCTGAAGCCTGTGATGTCATTGTGATGTTAGTGTCTCAGACAGTGATTCATTCTCTTAGTTGAATATCCTACTTTTTATAAAGTTTGTCTGTTCAGAATTCTGTGTCATTGAGTTGTTACTGTGCTGTCACAGTCCAAGACACCGCCTTGGTTCATAATCCTCCTGTTGAATGGAGGGTCCCCACAAAGATGTGAATACAAACATGTCACATATGCTGTCTTGGTTCACTCTACTACTGTTTATTTAGTTTATGTGTTCAGAAGCCTGTATCACTGGGCTGTCCTCTGTTAATTTCCTGTCACTGATCCGGACAGCATAACTTTAATGAATAAATCCATCATGCTCCAATGGGGCAGGAAAGCTGTATGTTTGCCGCTGTGAGATTTCTGTGTGTCTGCCCATGCTACCTGCATCCCACTCCACCCCCCCAGGCAGGTTGCTTTCTGTCCCCTGGCTTCCCATACCCCTGATCACCCTGGCAGAGATGTACTTCCACTTTGAATGAGACGATTGTCAACTAACCTCACAGGTCAACAGTTACAGGTCAGCAGGTGCCTTTGCTGAAATGTTAGTGTTGGCTCCGTGTCACACCATCCATATGGAACAGTTTGTTTGGTCACGTTTCCCCCATTATGACACCCTTTGGCCATCTGCTCCTGGTCACATGTTCTAATGAGCCATACATCAAACAGGTTTGTGGGGGAGGGGTGTTCAAGTGATTAAAGACAGGGAGGAGACAGACTGTCATGCATCTTCACGAGCCCCGCTTTGCTTCTGAAAATCAGGACTTGTTTCTGTACACTTGTTGCGTGTCCTAATTTTACCCACTACTGGCGGTGATTCCCATATATCAGCACTATATCTGCCTTTTCATAATCTGTAAACCTAGGTACTGTGATGTATATTCTGCCTGTTCATGGGGTAATCTCTAATCTAATCTAATCTAATCTAATGTGTATTCTACCTCTACATGGGATAATCTCTAATCCCAGTAAGCATTATATGTATTCTACCTCTACATGGGATAATCTCTAATCCCAGGATCTGTGATGTGTATTCTGATTGTTCCTGGGGTAATCCCACAACCAGCAGTGTATATTTCATCTGTTCATAGGATAATCAGAATCAGAACTTTACTGCCATTATGTACCAACATACCAGAATTGTTTGTGGTCCAATGCCAAACATGAAGTACATAATATTAAAGGAGAAACACTTCACAGAATACTATGTATAAAAATAGGAATTCAACAAAGCACACAAACATGTACAGAGGACCTCCACGATCATACAGATGATAGAATGAAAGAGATCTTATGACAACAATGAACATAGAAGAGGAGAATTATCCCTGGCTGAATGGACTGCATGTGAGTGACAGGGATACTGAAGTACTAGGTGAGTTTATTTATCCCTTCTGTTCCTCTTCTGATCAACATCCTTGTTTATTAAATCAGCATTCACGTAGTGCTATATTTACATCAAAGTGAAGTGCTGCTTTCTAAATTCCATTTTTAAAATGAATCCTGGGTCCAGATTATGGAGAAGTGCCTACTGGGAATTGCATTACAGAAATGATGGCAAAATCGTAATTTTATGACTTCTACTAATAGTGAATGGCTCGCAGTGTTAATCACTAGCAAATGCACCACACAAGCATTCTATGTTCTTTTAGCGCCCCTTGTGGTGAAAACTCCTGCTGATTAAAAGATGGTAACATTAGCTTTGGCTTGGTTCAGCAAGCAGGTAGGAGAACCCGTGTCTGTAAATAGCCTACAGTATGTGAGATGGACTTCCATTCCGTCTCAAGTGTCCCCATGCTTCTTGGAGTTCAGACACAGAGTAGGACACCTGAGTGAAGTGTTGTGGTTGTGATGGGCTCTGCTCTGGCAGGAGGTCATCTGAGCACGGGAAGGAAGAGCACAAAAGGACAGGGCTCTACAGTAGGCAGGTGGCCCAGTGCATACTGGGTGTATATAGCTGGGTCACCTTCCTTCAGTGTGGCCTGTGAATAAAATCCCTGAAAACTGAGCTTTACCTTCATTCAATGAGAAGCACCTCTTAAAATATATTTGTCTATAGTCCAAATGAAATGTTGAGAGGGGGGCTCCTTTAATGTAAAGTGTTATTACTGCTTGAGGAGCAGCACTGATGGCTTTAATCTTGGACGACCAATATACTCTTGCTTTTTATGCCATAAGCTTCTACTTGTTGCCATTCTCTACATGTCCTTCTGCTAGTGAGGTACTCACACGGTCTAAAGGGCAGGTGCTCAAACAGGGCTGTGTGGTTCTCAGTGGATTTTGCATGAACTTCAGTTATTGAAAAGGGACAGATTATTTAAACATACTGCCAAAGGAAGGCATCATTTTATGAAATTTGAAATAAAAAACACACACACACATTTGTATTCATATCTTTGTGTGGACTTTCATGTCATTTCTACAGGAAAAGTTTTTTGATTGCAGTCATGGATTTTTATAAAACTTAGTTTCCCCTTGTGGGGACTGATAAAGTGGTCCGCACATTGTCAAAATAACAGGTTTTACATTACTATACAAACACAAACCGATGAATGCTTTAACATTATTTTCTGCAAGAGTTTCAGACTCATCTGTTTATTTTTATATACCCACTTAGTGTACAGTGAGGGATTGGGTGCAAGGTAAGAATAACTTGGGAAGCCACACCTGTTACCAAATCCTTCAATGTGGGCTAGTGCAGATATTTGGCAGCTACAACAAAAGCTGCATGTGAACAGAACAAGGCAGTGGTGTGAACAGATCTTTGACTCATGATGCAGTGCTCTGCTCACTCTTGGAACACACTCTTGCACACTTTGTAGTAAGCAGTACCCTAAAACACTCTTTGGGGTCATTTCGTACCTTAGAGGGGTTTAAAACTCCATTTAACCGTACTAAATAGCAACATATCATGGTGAAATCAGCAAAACTAAAAGTTATTCAGATTAATAATAATTGCATAATTGTCTGTTTAATCTGATATTATAATTATTGCGATACAGTCACATGACCTTTCACCACGTGCAGATTCATTTCATTCCATCACTCTGTCTGGGTACTTAACATTTTTGTTATGTTTTTTTAAACTTTGTTGATAAAATTTGATGAAATTTGGATGGCATCTGGCTTGTGTTAATATTTTGTTTATTTTTACTCTAAAATATAATAAACATTGTGGTATGAACTGTAGAGGGGAAAGTGTGGGCAAAGTATCTTGGTGTATTCTCGGGTAAGTAAAAGCATACAGTAAATCGCTGGCTTATTATTCATCATATATTATTGTATACATTTTTGCTATCTTAATATTGTCCTGTTACGTTAAGCCATTTATTCTGTGTTGTAATGTTAACATTACAGTGCTGTGCCTGTTTTCATTATTACGACTAATTTGGTTTGATTGCACATAAGTGAATGTTTTGTAGGTAAATTACACATCGATTTATTTGCTGTTGCATTATATTTATTCACTAGGTCAACCACTCCCAGCAAACTTGCGTTACTCCCACAAGAACCATGTTTCTTATCAAGAAAGTTGGAGAAGTTCACACTATACTATGTTTTACATATTTGTTTGCGCCTGGATGGTAGAGGCTGTTCATGCTGAATCCAATTAAACATTGAAATATAGTTTAGGATTATTTAGAGCGTGTTAAGGCTGTGAGCAAGGAAGCATAGAACACAGAGGTGCAAGTTTTATTATGTATATATTTAAATACAAGTAAAAAACAAAAATCATTTAAGGGCTCAGGAGAGAGGCCGTCGCTTTGAGGAGGTGGGTCAGAAACCACAGGCACCATGTTTATATGGCTTCCAGGGTGAAGAGCTCTGAAAAGCAGAAATAAAAATGTCCTTGTTAGTGTGACACATAAAGAAATACGACATCCTTCAATATGCTGATCCCCTTCCTCATCATTTTTTCCTCCTCTAGTCACTATCAATGGGAATTCCATTGATCCCTTCCTCTTTTTTGAGTGGACCTCCTCACTCTCCATCTCTGTCTGTTCTCCTATTTTACACCTCTTCTTCTCCTCTCTCCTTTGCCTAGGCTCCATGCTCCTCATCCTTCCATTCATGTTCTCGTTTTCTTTCACACTTCCTTCCTCTGCCTTGTCTTTCTTCTCTTTCTCTCTCATGGCAACAATCTCTTCTGTACACTTACTCAAAAACCCCTTGATTTCCATTTCCAGCTCAGAAGCTGAATTTTCTAAATCTTCTAATTCATGCAATATAAAATCCACCATCTCCCTCAGTTTCTCCTCTCGTCTTTCCTCCAAGAAATCAATGCACGTTTTCACATCCATTATGAATCTGAGGGTACAAGACAAGCAGCCGTTTATGACCTGTCTTAAACCGAAGACTCTCCCAATTAGGCTCCCTCACAAATGAGTGTGCAAACTGCAAACATGCAGAGTGGAGGTATGAAGCCATCCAGTGAGCCAATACACCTTTCATATGCCATTCATATTTTGCATATTAATTACGCACAATATATACAGTTAGTGAAGCGTAGTATATTTAAGTAATATTCAAAAAATTATTGACCATATTAATCTGCTTCTCTAAAAGAATTACTTCTCAAGCTGGACTGTACTCACCGTTTCGGATCAAACTGAAGTATTCTTCACACTTGATAGTGAAAAGAATATTATAAAATACTATTTCACTAATTTTGAAAAACTTCAAAAACGCAGAAATATTTGAAAGTCTACTGAAGCCAAGTCCTATTCACAATCAGCGGTGGCCATAGGCCTGGCTTTTGATTTCCCGCAGCTTTGACACTGGGTTCTTGTTTAAAATCTCACTGATCTGATTTTCCGTAATGCTTTTTAAGAAAAGGGGGACTATAACGGTCTCATTTTAAAATGTCACAGCTCCAGAGTCGTGCCGATGATTCCTGTGATATATGGACCCCTGCAGACAGTTTTAGCTGCCCACAGCTTCCCACATTGTTCACCATTTGGAAGTTTTTGCTTCCTCAATTTTTCTGAATATTTTAAACCAGTAACTCTGTGAAAAAGTTGGGCTTAGACTCTCCTGAGAGTAGGTTGGCTTTCCAAGGCTATGCAGTCCCACACACACACACACACACACACAATCATGTAATCATATGTTTTTGGGCACTGCTCATTCATTTTTATGGGAAAAATGCTAAATAAGTAACCAAGCAAAATACTACAGTTGTTGAATTTTTTTTTTCTCATTGGAGTCATAGATTTTTATTAAATTGAGTTTTTCCTGATGGGGACCAGGAAATTGGTCCCCATAAGGGAAAAAAACAGGTAATCATCATGTTGTGGGGACATTGTGTCCCGATAAGGTAAGGTATACCTGCTCACACACACAAACACGCAGACACACACACACACATATTGGTGTACCTATCTAAATGGGGACCTTCCATTCATTTCTATGGGTGAAAAAAGACTCTAATCCTATTGACGGGACACATAACCCCCACCCAGCTCTAACCTTAACCAAAAGTAAGTTTCGAGTTTTACCAAACTTTGGGGACATTTTGATCAACAAATGTGATCTGTGCAAAGCCAAACAGACACCGACACACACACACTGATCAACATTAAAAGCACTGGCAAGTGAATATGCAAAATATGTAAAAAATAAAGTAAATAAATAAATAAATAAATTGATTATCTCATAACAATGGCAGTACAATATGTATGTGTGTGTGTGTGTGTGTGTGTGTAAATCCCTCATCCTACTGCCTTGAATGAGAGGATTTTTGTCACTCTATCTGGTGTTTTTTTTTTTTATCATTCCAATTTTTTATGAGTATGTCAATTTATTCCTCATAATGTCGCATCATTGTTTGCTATTTCTGGTTTGATTAGTGCTTTTAAAAACACAAATTTCCACTTATGCTACTGTAATAAATGGAACTATTTGTTCAATTAATGTTTTCTAGGGTCCTAATTTAAAGTATCACACAGAATCAAGGACTAAATTTGAAGACAGATGCAGCAGCCACAGATTTCCACATGTGCTCCGTCAACAACTTGAGATACTGCTGTTCCTACGGTAAGATGATGTTCTGTCTGCGAGGGAGCTTGGAGCAGCAAAAACAAGGACCGGCATCATTACCGCAAAGATCATTACCGGGCGCACACACGCCCACACACACAAGCCAATTTAGAGACACTAATTTACCTAAGTACACCTCTTTCAATCTTGGGAGTAAAACAGAGGATCCAGAGAAAATTCATATAACACTAGGAGAACATGCAAACCTCACACACAGAGCAAAAGTGATCTTTGACTCCCAGCCCCCAAAGGTGTGATGTAACTTATGTGTCCTGAGCCTCTGTGCCGTCCAGACCCGAAAAATCACCCAACCATCAGTTTGTTTGTACTGGGCAGAGTCACCTGGGGCTCGTGCCAAGCAGCACAGGGCACAAGGCTGGGGTACATCCTGGGCAGGATGCTAGTCCATCACAGGTCATATACACACACACTCATACACTATGGGAAATTGTAGATGCACCAATTAGCCTAAACAATGTCTGCAGGAAAACATTCATGCATACACCGAGCAGCAGGGGCATTGCTAGAGATTGTGGGCCCCATGAAGGCATATCATATTGGGCCCCCCAGTCCAGACCAATCCAGCTATTCTCCCAATTTTTTAGGCCGCCTGTCATTCAGGGGCCCTTGGAATCATTGTAACTTTCCCCTGCCATTACGGCACCCCTGCCAAGGAGTGATGAGATTCAAAGCCCCAAACCCATCGGTGACAGACAACAGGGCCACCAGCTAAGCCTCCATGACACCCTACTTTCAAGTCAATACATACTTAAAAGTGTTGAAGTTTAAATGACCATGTGATAATTTCAATTATATTATATTGGGGTCAAAATGACCCCATATTAGTTTCATCATATTAACACAATTCATGTTTAATTGAAGTTACTGAAAACTACCAGCATTAAAGGATGTCAAACAAGCTTTTAAGTAATAATGTGGATAGTATTGGTAGGATAAGGGAAAACACACACACGCACACAGGTATTATTTTTCTAAACACACAGGTATTTTTTTTTTAAATAATAATTTTATATTATTTTTTTAATCAATCAGCATACCCTATACTGGTATAAACAATGAAATGACAAATGCCTTATATGGAGGGCCCTCTGTGATGTCAACAGAACAGAATTCCGGAACTGGTCAGTGATGTCATCGAAGGAAGATTTTTCTATATAAGAAGCAATTGCACCTTCACATTTCATTCTTAGAGACTCTCTCAAAGGAAGCACTGGTGAAAGAGAATCTAAGCTATATCGTTTGCATAATTTCATTATGGGTTTAAGTTGCACAAAGGTGCAGGGCCCTAAACAAAAAAATGTTCAGGGCCCAAAAAAGAAAGGCACTCTTCTCAGGTTCTGGAAGAAGCTGAGGAGGACTACGCCAAGAGATACAGACACTGCTACCATGGCTGAAGGCGGCATTGAGATGGCTAGTGATTGCCCTGCTGCCAAACAAGATGGTAACGTACAGCAGGAGAGCAGCCCACTTGACAAGGCTGGCTCAGACATGGCAATGGATGACAGAAAGCAGGAGAGCAGCCCTCTGGACGAGGCAGGCTCAGACATGGCAATGGATGACAGACAGCAGGAGAGCAGCCCTCTGGACGAGGCTGGCTCAGACCTGGAACTAGACGACGGACAGCAGGAGAGCAGCCCTCTGGACGAGGCAGGCTCAGACATGGCAATGGATGACAGACAGCAGGAGAGCAGCCCTCTGGACGAGGCTGGCTCAGACCTGGAACTAGACGACGGACAGCAGGAGAGCAGCCCTCTGGACGAGGCTGGCTCAGACCTGGAACTAGACGACGGACAGCAGGAGAGCAGCCCTCTGGACGAGGCTGGCTCAGACCTGGAACTAGACGACGGACAGCAGGAGAGCAGCCCTCTGGACGAGGCTGGCTCAGACCTGGAACTAGATGATGGACAGCAGGAGAGCAGCCCTCTGGACGAGGCAGGCTCAGACATGGCAATGGATGACGGACAGCAGGAGAGCAGCCCTCTAGATGAGGCTGGCTCATGCTGGAAAAAGGTGACAGACAGCAGGAGAGCAGCCCTCTGGATGAGGCTGCCTCAGACATGGCAATGGATGACGGACAGCAGGAGAGCAGCCCTCAGGACGAGGCTGGCTCTGACATGGCAATGGATGACTGACAGCAGGAGAGTAGCCCTCTGGATGAGGCTGGCTCATGCTGGACAAACTGTTTTCCAGCAAGCTCACAGAATATATATTTTTTCATAATCATTTTTATATTTGTTTTGAAGAATAAAATATAGTTATTAAGGAACTGTGTGTGGTTTATCTGTTAAACTGACCACTGAACTTTAACATAAACAGAGGAAACATCACATAATGCTATAATCACAAATAACACAAATGCTTCGTCATGAAGCCCTGGGTTTCATCACAAGCGACGCTCTCTGTGAGCGAGTGGAGTCTTTGGCTATGTAGCCGTTCGTGATGGTGTCTGTATCTCATGGCCTGCTGTTCCCTTGCACGCTGCTCTTCCAGTGTAGGTATTGAGGCACTGAGGTTGTCTGTCAGGTGGATGAGGTGAGTAGAGTTGCACCACCTCTTCCAGTAGCTGCTCCAGGACCCTCCCAGGTAGAGCTCAGCCTGACAAATGGTCAGTGTTAGGGTGTACTCACATTTGGCCCGGTTGCCTTATATCATGCCTGAGCATGATTGTTCCCCCCTCCACACTCCCCAACTCGCCTGTGCCCACATTGCGCTTAACGTTCCAGGTCTGAGCATGCTTTCATCATCACTGTGCAATGTTTTGTTTTGAAAAAAATGAAGGAAGAAAAGTGCTATTGCACAGCACAATGGAGCTCATGATTACTGTCCTAATTTTATGGCTGATTTGGAGTCATTTTGGGCACGCAGACACATGGCCATCATATAGAGCCATGCTAGTATGCCACACAGGCATTTTTATTTATTCGTGCTACACATATAAGAAGATAGACCCATATTTTACCAAATATTTTTTTTTTTTTGAGTTTTTGTGAGTTGCATCAAGTTTTTCCTGGATACTCTTGTCAGCCCAAATTTCCAGCAAACACTGTCCCTCTGCTGTATAGCAAAGTCACTCATTGTCACCATGTCTGTTAAATATTTGTTGCTGCCCAATCTGTACTCATCCCTTTTTTCCACAATGCAGTTTTGAGGGGAATAAAAGAAAATTTGGAAGAGATTATGGCTGAGGTGGGAGGGGTCGGCATGATCTCGCCAGGTCGCCTTTTTGTTCTTGGGGCAGATAGTGAATCACTGAGGTTGAGGCTGCAGCCAATGAGCTTCTCTGCTGCTTGGACGATGCCCTGCAGCCTCCGGATGTCTTATATAAAATATTTAATATAAATTGTTGTGTCTAACATTAGGAGAACAGCGATACTGAATGGGCAGTCTTAAGTTCACCACTATATTTTAACACCACGTTCCAGATCTACAATAACATAACCTGAATGTATTATTTTACAAACGACCATTTCAACAGGGTGGCGCGGTGGTTAGTGCTGCTGCCTCACAGCGAGAAGGTCCTGGGTCTGGTCCTGGGTCCTATCTGTGTAGAGTTTGCACGCTGTTCGTGTGAGTTTTCACTGGGGGCTCCAGTTTCCTCCCACGGTCCAAAAGTGTGCAGGATAGGTTGATTGATTAGTCTAAACTGGCCCTGTAGTTGTGTGTGCGTGTGCCCTGAGGTGTGTTGGCAACTGCCCAGGGTTGGTCCCTGTCTGTGCCCATTGTTCCTGGGATAGACTCCCTGTGACCTTGGTTGGGATAAAGTAGTTTCAGAAGATGGATGGATGGACAACCATTCTGTTGAATGTATTTCATTATTCTAATTTCAGTTCCAATAATGACTTTACCTTAAGAAGAACAGTGTTCTTTACTTTTTAATCATTTTCCCACTTTTTGCTGCTGTTCTCAAGACGATGACAATAATGATAAACTGAGGTAAGCCTTCAGCAGCATTTACAATAGTATGGTGTCCAGCTAGCAGCATTTACCTGGTCACACTGTAATGGTGTCACGTCGAGGGCAAGGACAGAGGCTAAGACAGGCATGGAGGAAAAGCAAAAGGGGCTTTATTAAAGAAAACTACACTACAGGAAGGGCAAAGGAAACAGACCACAAGGGGTCCAAACAGGGTAGGGAGGATCAGGCAAGAACACTAGACACAGGACACACTGGGGAGCACATGCAGGCAGCAACATCAATGACTGGACTGAGGATCGCAGGACTGAAGGACACTTTTTACAGGACATGTGAGGGAGCAGATGGGACAGCGGGGAAGACAGCAGGCTATACGTACACTAAGATGGGAGACACAGTGGAAGAGGGCAGGACAAGACACCAGATGGGCACTGCTGCGGGACAAGGGCGCAGAGACCGAACACCATTAGGGGACGAGACAGACCAGGATAGGCAGGGGCAACACCAGCACAGGGCACTCTGGGGGCAAGATGGGACACCACTAGGAGAACTGGGGACAGACTAGGGACAACCAGGATGATAGAACGTACATCACACAGCAGGACAGGTCCACAGACGAGTGATAACACGGGACAAGAAACATTTCGTGTGGATTACAGGAGCCGGGGAAGACGAGAACGGCCGTTAACGGGGCCAGATAGAGGACACAAGCGGGGCAAAGGGCCATATGGACTGCTGACCCGACAGGACAAGACCACGCAGGAGTAAAGAAATGGATCACGATCGGGTAAGAGAGAACTAGGACCAAGACGAAAACACAACAGAACACCATAGAGACACACTGGGTACACAGCAGGGCAAACATGATGCTCAGACAGGGGCACCGCACTAACAGGAACCAAACACGGGCAAGAAACCAGAAAAGACAGGGAACGCAGGGCACAACTGACACACAGACTAACACAGGGTGGACAGCTGAAGAACAGACAGACAAGGGAGAACCATGGGCCCAGGAGGAGTCAAGGTGGGACAGGGCACTGGGGCAGGAACTGAGGCAGGGTAAGCGAACAAACATGGGGGCGCTACAGGGTGAGCTGGAAATGGGCTTTGGGAGAACAAAGGTGGGACAGGACCTTGGGGCAAAAACTTATCTGAGGCAGGAGGGGACAGGACTGAGCTAGGGGGTCTGCTGGTCCCCAGAAAGCAGGGCGTTGACCCTGGGACACGAGCCCCTGCTGGGTCTCGGGAGGCCAGTAGGGCCAGATCGAGCCAAGGGGAAGGCAGGGTTGGGGCCGAGAGGCACTGTGGGCATCGCCAGGATGGTAAGGCAGTGGGGCGCTGTCGGGACCATAGGGCGGGGAGGGACACCGTCGGTACCACAAGCCTGGGACCTGAGGGTGAAGGGGAACCTGCAGGGCAAGGACATGGACGGGGGCAGGAACAGGAACCAGAGAAACCGGAGCGGTGGCCACGGATGGTGGCTTTTCCCAAGGACAGTGGGCTGGAAACGTCTTGGACCTGGAGTGAAGATAGAAACAGAGGAAGGGAAAAAGCAGAGGGTGTGGGGGGAACAAGACTGCAAGACAAGTTAAAGTTTATGGGAACACAGGTGACCTGTACAACATGCCATCCATGAGGGATAGGGTGCTTAATAAATAAACAATAAATAAAACACAAATACATAACAGGGCTAATCATTTTTATGTGTGTGCAGTTTAAACAAAATGAAATCAAATTAAATTACCTGGAGATTTTGGAAATTCTGGAATTCTGAAAATTAATACTTTAAAGAGCAGTTTACAAATCTACTTAGAAATATACATTTTTTTCTTAATAAACGTTAAACATTATTATGAAACATTCCACATATCTCAAAATTTATCATACTTGATTTATTATCTTAGATACTGTTTCAATTATTTAATGTTTCCTAAACAGCAGCAGCAGAACCACAACTTCATCTTTTTCGTATTTTGGCTCTTCTCTATGTAATGAGCTCTACACGCTCAACTTTTATATTAATTCCCCACCACTTCTACCTCTTCTATCTCTACCTGACCCACATCTATCTCTACACCGCCAGTTTCCTCCTGACCTCCTTCTCTATTTATAATCTCAACTAGTACATCATTTACTATAATTTCCAATATGGTTACATCACTCACCATGTCCGCACCCTCAATAATTACCTCCCCTACTTCTACCCCCACAATCTCAACATTTACATCCCCAGAATTTACTTCTGCAAGCCCAAACTCACACACTTGGACTTGCACAGCCTCCACCTTCACATTTCCTTTCGTATCCTCTGCCTTCAGGGAAATTATCCCCCCCTCCACCTTAACCACCTTCACATTCACCCCCACCTCACCTTGCTTCCCCTTGCTTCCATTTTGCATTTTATTAATGCCTACATTCAGGTCTGCGGCCTCCACCTGTACACTGGAGGTCACCCCCACATGTTTTTCCCTCTCTGCCAGCTCCACCTTTTCCCCACTAATCGCACCCTTTACCTCATCTATCCCCTGAGTGCTCCTATTCTTCCTGACCTTCTTCTTTTTCTGAAGGTAGTACGTCTTATAAATTTCCCACTCTTCAGATGTCAGGCCGTAATTGCTCTGAAGAGTCTCAGAGCCTTTCATGCTCATACCCTCCCCTCCCTTACACCAGTCAGTCACACCTCCCAGTCCCCCCATGACCTCCCCAGTCTGGACAGTGGGGGGTGTCGCTGGTGAGTACTCCTCCAAACCTTCCTTATCTCCCCAGTCGATCACCTCGTCCCACAGGTCCCAGGCTCCCCAGTACTGGTCGTTGGTCCAGGAAACAGCTCTCGCAATTCTCATTCTGGTGAATAAATAAGAACTAATAATTAACTAGCCATATGTGATACTCGCAAAGCCAAACTAGGCACGGTATTTTTTCAACTTCTTTCCTAAATGCTATTCATCAAGAATGCCTATGGAAAGAGATGGAGCCTTCATTAGCTGCTCGTGGCGTCGAGGCTACTCCGGCAGTAACGACCGAATTGCTAAAACTGCTTCACAATACAGTAAAGCTTGCGAAATTATGACGCTGCTTCGATACGCTATAACATCACCATGATACCGAACCTAGCAAAAAGTTAATCTTACTTCAAGAACATGGGACATTTAAAAAGTAAACGTATAGGCGATCTTTTCAGAATAACATCTTCAGATGAAATGCATTATCACAGGCCGGATGAGTATAACCAATCATATCAACCATAAGACTTATTGTTTTTAAGTTTAACACAAATATATTCTCTTACCATTTAAATGTAAACAACCATATTTAGAATAATGGCCACAGCATCTACAGTTTAAACAACTAATTATATATATATTTCAACGATATTGTGCCGCAAAATTTGCATGTACTATATCAGGACATAAAAATAAATATAGAATTAAATATGCTAACAAAACATAATCTGAAGAAATAGCAAGAAACATAAGAAGAGATGCTGCTCACCTCTGCGCCATCTCTCTGTCAGAAAGTTTGTCTTTAAACTGCAATTATTTTGTTTCTATGGAAACCACCGAGAGTTTTAATTGGTCGAATAGTATGAAGATATGTATTGACATTATGTTCAACGAATGAAAACAAAGAATTTTTTGTCAGGGCGGGACGAATTTGAAGCTAGTCCAATCAGGAGTAGTATCTTCAGTTTGTGCTTACTGTAGCTGGGCGTGATTGGATATCTAGCCGCCTTTCAGTCCCCAAATCATATATCTACTTGTCAATAGGAAACCACGCAGCTCTGTCTATAATGTCTGTCTGTAATTTTTTTTATGACATTATGTTTTTGCTAGGCAGCATTACGGTAATGCGTAATACCACTGTATTGGGGGTGTACCGCCGCTGTATTTCCATAGCTGGTTGACGCAATTAGCATTTTTGCGACTTTGGTAGGGCGACGTCAACTCTCAGCGAATTTCATAGGCAACATCAACAATTCAGGAACTAGTAGGTCTTCAGATAGTTGTTCACGCTTTTGAGAAGGAAGACTATAGTTCTTGTTATTCAAATTCTGTATCCTGGTATTTTAAATTTCGAAGATATGTCATATACAAGTTTTTCGAGAGACTAAATTTTGGTTTGATTTCTTTTTTATTCTATGTTAAATAAAGTTCACATAAAACCATTTTAGAATTAGTGCAGTGTTTCGTTTATAGTTAGTGCAGTGTCCTTAAAAACTGCATGTTCAAACCTAAGGCCATGCCATAATAGCTGCTTTGCAGATATTTCATTCAAGAATCTATAGATTATATAGGTAAGCCAGTCTCTGTGTGTGTGTGTGTGTGTGTGTGTGTCTATGTGTGTTTGGGTGGGTGGTCATGTACTGTATATATTATGTTGTGGGGACCAAATGTCCCCACAGTGTTATAAAAACACGTTAATTTGACTTTGTAGGGACATGTTTTTGGTCCCCAAAAGTAAAAACTGACTCAGTTTTATAAAATTCTGTGAATGCAATCAAAGGAATAATAATTCCAAAAGTCTTGTATTTTGTTTGGTTACTTACTGTTACTTCTTGCTTACTACTGTAGGGATTAAGGATTAAGATTGCCATAGTTAGGATTGGGGTTATGCCCATAAAAATGAATGGAGAATCCCCACAAAGACTCAGATACCTAATCTGTGTGTGTGTGTGTGTGCACGCACATGTGTGTGTGTGTGTCTGTTTGTGTGTGTGGATTAGGTTTATATTACATGGTGGGGACCAAATGTCCCCCGCAATGTGATAAAAACCTGTTATTTTGATGCTTTGGGGGTATTTTTCAGGTCCCCACAAAGATCTGTCAATACAATAAAAAACTAAAGATGCCAGAAGTCTTGTATTTGGTTTGGTTACTTATGGTTAAGGTTAGGGCTGGGTAGAGGTTAAGGTTGTCATGTTGGGATTACAGTTTTCCCCATAGAAATGAATGGTGAGTCCCCACGAAGATATAATTACAGACCTGTTTGTGTGTGTGTGTGTGTGGTATCAGATCAGTCCCTGAGAGTTCAGTAGTCTGACTCCATGTTTCTGAGTCTGGGTGTGAAGGCCTGAATGCTTTTCCAGACGCTAGGAGGGTGAAAAGATAATGTGAGGGGTGGGTGGGGTCATCCACAATGTTGGTGGCTTTGCGGATGGAGCGTGTGATGTGAATGTCCATGACGGAGGGAAGAGAGACTCTAATGATCTTCTCAGCTATCCTCACTATCCTCTGGTCTTGTGATCTGAGGCTTAGAAAAACATGTTGTGCTGCTCAACCTTGGCACAATGATATGGGTGAATCATGGACGCAATAGAATTTGGGGATGATTCGTCCATACAGGGTCAGAATCATTCCATACCTCAATCACCTCGTACGTATGTTTGCTAGGTGGAGTTGGAGTTGCTCCTAACTGTGCGCAGTGGAGTTGAACAATCACAACTTCCCAGAATATTACAGTAACTGGAGGACAGTGAACAAGTCTTATTAATTCTATGCTGTGTGAGAGATGTAATCGTCCGCGAGTTCGCCTTAATACACAGGGCATTCAAGCCATTGCTGAATACAAACCCTCAAATGCAGCTCCCTCCACCAGCAACGCCAATATAGAAACTGCCACAAAATCCATGCCCTCTGATAACCAGCCCCTTATATTTCCACCACCGTCGTGGGGACCGTACTACAAAGAGTCAACGCAAGGTAAGCTGCAAAGTGCAAACAAATGTACAACTTACCCTACATAGTGCACTACGTTTACTTTGTTTGTACTATGAGTACAGTCTTTGCACCTTGTCTGTTTGGCACTATATGTCGGTCATTCCTGTTATTCCGTGACTTTTCTGTCCTCATGGTTTACTTATATTTTCTGTAACATGAGTCACATATTTAAAGCAAATATATATTTAGGTCTTCGTTATCACGTAAACAGAGACAATACGTATTAAAACTTTTGTTGATATATGTATTAAGGCTGCCATGATTAGTGGGCGTAGTCGATGACTATCTTCAATATCACTACGCAATTATTGGAGTAGTTAGTCTCTAAAGCCCTGCAGTGACATGTAGTTTGTTGTTGTCAAAATGGGAGGGGCCGATACAAAGCACGGGTCTTAGGGAATTCTGATTAAGTATACACGCTTATTAATCCTGTTAATATAATTAGCATACACCCACTATTAGTGTAAATAAATGCACAAACCGCAAGGCTTTATCAGCAAGGTTATGCTGTGTTTGTATGAAATGTCTTTTTATATATCATTATTGTTTCAGTTTAAGCTGTAGCCATTTGTGCACGAATCTCCTTGCGTCAGAGGAAGCTGGAAGTGGGGTGTGACCTTTATGAAGCAGAATGAGACAGATGAGTTGTAAAATAAATGGTTACACTAACTGCAGTGAGACCTCTCTCATGCGGCCCTGCTCAATCTGTCTAGTCATACCATAGGAGTCAGTTAAACAGGGAGGTTTGTCTGCAGTGTTGGAACCTGTACAGCCAGTGCTTTGTACCGCTGATGGCCTCTTCTTCACACGTGCTTTGCTGCCACCTGCTGGTCAAAGTTTAATATTGGTTTATTAATTAGTGAAAGTAAAAGTCTTATTGCGTTGCTTATTAATTCTTAAATATATATTTAATGTATTTTCGTAATTATTTTTATTTAATAAATATTCTGATTGAATTAATATTTTTTAAATATTTCAAAATGAAATGTAAATGGTTTGTGGTTTTCAGATCACAGCTTCCTCTCAGAGCCCACCAATCAGTGACCATCTTGCAGTGTGATGTAAGACACGAAATCAGGACCGCCCACTTTTTACTCATTTTAATCTTAAAATATGGACAGTGTGAACTGGGACTTTGCCATTTTGCTCATATCACTTCCTCTGCCAGCACTTGCAGGATGGACTTCCCCTTTGAATCTGGTTCCTCCCAAGGTTTCTTCCTTCTAGGGAGATTTTCCTTGCCACTGGCTTGCTCTCTGTGGGCTTTGGGCAGGGATAAGGTAAAGTGCTTTGAGACAATGTAATGTTGTGAAAATGCGCGACACGAATAATATTGAATTGAAACGAATCACACCAGCTTGTCTCAGCTGACAGCAGCTCTTACTTATCTGATAAGTTGGGGGGGGAGGTATCACATAACTTCTGGTCAACATCAAAAGAAATTTATATATAAAATAATATATTGCATATTGCTGTAACACTCAGTAAATGGGACCTATTATGCTTTTCCCTTTCTATTAGTGTGTTATATGGCTTCAGCTGCATGTAAACGGTCTGCAAAGTCTTTAGATGCAAAGTACATAGCAAAGGGAGTAACTCTCAGCACAGAAACCACTCATCTCTCATCTGCCTAAAACACCTCATTGTAATTCCAGCCCTTACTTCCATGACATGATGAGGTCACCTCATAACACAATCCTTATTGTCTGCCTACCTGCAAGGATCTGTCTGCAGACTGAAAGACAGGGGAATGAAGGGTAAACCGACCAATCAAACCACACTGGACTCATTGGGGGAGGGATTAGACAGAGGGTGAATAGAGATGTGCATTATGAGAAAACAATATGTGCTTTTTGAACACTGAAGCATGCATACTCTATTCTAGTAGATCATAAATATAAAATTATAAACTGAAAGTGAGCATAATAATGCCTTTTAAGCAACAGTAGGCTGCTGTCCATGGTGCTGAAAACCTGAATTGTCAAATTTTACATTCAATTTTTTCACCTGCAACCCTCTTATTTTGTTGGTAAATGGAATGCATTTATATAGCGCTTTTCTACTCTTACGAGTACTCAAAGCACTTTACAATTTATGCCTCACATTCACCCATCCATACACACATTCATACACCGGTGGCAGAGGCTGCCATGCAAGGTGCCAACCTGCACACCGGGAGCAATTTGGGGTTCAGTGTCTTGCTCAAGGACACTTTGATGGGGTCAGGAGGAACCAGGGCTCGAACCTGCAACCTTTCAGTTGCCGAACGATAGCACTACCTCCTGCGCCACCATCTTCCCCACAAGACTAGGGTGATGTGATCAAATTTTTTTGTGTTTGTGAGAACTCTGGCTGCCGCATTTTGTACCAGCTGAAGTTTATTTAAGAATACTCTTTGGCAGTGATGCTCTGTGAAGTCATACAGAGGTGGGTATAGAAAGGATTACAGTGAGTAATAGATGATTTAAAATTTGACAACAAAAAGGCTTTGGACAATCAGTTCAACTTTGAAAAGTTTCTCTCTGTCTCTCTTGCTAGTTATTTCTCTTTACCCCCCAGTCAAGGAGGAATCAAATGCAGAATCACATTGTAAAAGCTCTTTTTGTGTGAACATTAGAAAACAGATTAATACCTATTAATCAGTTTGAAACTTTACATTCAGACCTACATCAGTCAGAAGGAGCAGGCGATGACCAGCCCAACCATCAGCTCTATCTCTGATTTTACAGAATCCCTTGTCAGGGTAACTTCTGAAGTCACGACTAAACTAATTTCCATCTCTGCCTTCAGCTTCACCAGCTAGATTAAACTGATCATTGAGGAGGGAAATACAGTCAAGCCTCACAGTAATGCCATAAAACATACTAAGGTTAAATGTATTAATATTGACTTGAGTAGCTGAATTTTGTTTATCCATTAGAGGGCAGCCATATGCAAGTCATTTATTTGTAGAGCGTATTTAAAATCAACAGGAATTGACCCAAAGTGCTTTCCAGGCTAGAGAGAACTGATTAGCAAGTTCTCCATTCACAGTAAAGTATATAAATAAAATTACATGGAAACATGCATACAAGAAATAAGATAATAAAAAATAATTGAAATGTACAATAAGCAACACATTTAAAAAGTTATGTTAAAATTAAATTAATTTGGGAATAGCAGATCTGAACTGTATTGTGGGGCTAATATATTGAGTGCTACAAAAACAAATAGCAAAGTTGTAAGGAAAGCACAGCAGAGAGAGACCCTGGTATTCCAGTGAGGAATGGATACAGATAAAATAAAACCAAAATATGACACAGAAGGTGAGACTGACCTCAGGCCTCAAGCTGATGAAGGAGGGATGTCTGCCTCTGAGCTGCACACTCAGTGCCACTGAGCCACACGCTGCCCCCCTAGACACCATTAGGGTCTGGATTAGAGACAGCAATAGGCATACTCATATACATACTGTACCTAAACACATCACAGCGATACAGGCACCAATAGGCATACTCATATACATACTGTACCTATACACATCACAGCATTACAGGCACCAATAGGCATACTCATATACATACTGTACCTATACACATCACAGCGTTACAGGCACCAATAGGCATACTCATATACATACTGTACCTATACACATCACAGCGTTACAGGCACCAATAGGCATACTCATATACATACTGTACCTATACACATCACAGCGTTACAGGCACCAATAGGCATACTCATATACATACTGTACCCATACACATCACAGCATTACAGGCACCAATAGGCATACTCATACACATACTGTACCTATACACATCACAGCGTTACAGGCACCAATAGGCATACTCATATACACACTGTACCTATACACATCACAGCGTTACAGGCACCAATAGGCATACTCATATACATACTGTACCTATACACATCACAGTGTTACAGACACCAATAGACATACTCATACACATACTGTACCCATACACATCACAGCGTTACAGGCACCAATAGGCATACTCATACACATACTGTACCTATACACATCACAGCGTTACAGGCACCAATAGGCATACTCATACACATACTGTACCCATTCACATCACAGCGTTACAGGCACCAATAGGCATAATCATACACATACTGTACCTATACACATCACAGCGTTACAGGCACCAATAGGCATACTCATATACATACTGTACCTAAACACATCACAGCGTTACAGGCACCAATAGGCATACTCATATACATACTGTACCTATACACATCACAGCGTTACAGGCACCAATAGGCATAATCATACACATACTGTACCTATACACATCACAGCGTTACAGGCACCAATAGGCATAATCATACACATACTGTACCTATACACATCACAGCATTACAGGCACCAATAGGCATACTCATACACATACTGTACCTATACACATCACAGCGTTACAGGCACCAATAGGCATACTCATATACATACTGTACCTATACACATCACAGCGTTACAGGCACCAATAGGCATAATCATACACATACTGTACCTATACACTTCACAGCGTTACAGGCACCAATAGGCATACTCATACACATACTGTACCTATACACATCACAGCGTTACAGGCACCAATAGGCATACTCATATACATACTGTACCCATACACATCACAGTGTTACAGGCACCAATAGGCATACTCATATACATACTGTACCTATACACATCACAGCGATACAGGCACCAATAGGCATACTCATATACATACTGTACCTATACACATCACAGCATTACAGGCACCAATAGGCATACTCATACACATACTGTACCTATACAGATCACAGCGTTACAGACACCAATAGGCATACTCATACACATACTGTACCTTTACACATCACAGCATTACAGGCACCAATGCTCATACTCATACACATACTCATACACATCACAGTGTTAGAGACACATCAAGGATGCAACTGGCAATTTAGTCTGCAGCAGAGGTGCAGTGTTTGCTGGAAATTTCTGCTGATGAGAGTGTCTAGGAACAGCTGGATGCAAAACACAAAAATCTTAGATATTTAGTAAAACGTGGGACTGTTTTCTTATACATGCAGCACGTATAAGTAAAAATAGCTGCATTACATACTCGATAAATCTATATGAGGGCTGTTTGTCATCATGCCCAAAACAACCCCAAATAAGCCACAATATAAGGACATTAGTCATAAACTCCACTGTGCTGTACGATTGCGCGTTTCCTATTTTCACTTCAACACAAAAAGTTATACAAAGATGACGCAAGTGCGGTGGGGCCCGAAATGTTAAGTGCAATGTGACCGCAGACCAGCGGGGAGTGGGAGGAGGGATAATCCTGCTCAGGCATGGTGCGAGGCTACTGGGCCAAGTGTGAGTACACACACAGAAACACGATCCTAATGGGCCTCTTGTTTCCTACTGATCCACTGAGATTAAAAGGACCTACTGCAGTGGAACTTAACAAACTGTATAAAACATAACAAAGACTGAAACAAAGGCCTGAGGTCAGACCCTCTGTATGCAGCACACAGTGTTTCTGCAGAGTCTCACCCTCACATCCTGTATGACGACATTTCTGCTTTTCAGAATAAGTGTCTGTCTGAAAATATCTTAGCTGCTTATGTTCATGTGTGAGAAAGAAGGAAGTTACACAGCTCATTAATAACATCAACTTACATGCTTCATTTACATGTATTTCTATACCCAGTGAGCTACAATGATTCTTTGTAAAGTTCAACTATCCATTACAGTGGTACCTCAGTATACGTCCACTTTGGAATAAGTCCAACTTGATATACGTCCTGCTTGGACACGGAAAATTTTGTTTGGTATATGGCCTTTGTTTGGAATACGACTCATGTGCTAGAACTTGTATGGGTCATAATGAGTCAGGACACCACGCGCTTCCCTTGTTTACCTCTCAAGACAAAGCCACGACTGCCCACCAGCGTCAGTACGCCAGTTGCTACCATTCAGTGAACAACCCGCGCTATAACTCTCTTTTCATTTGTTTCATCTAATTGCTTTTATATTTATGTATTTTAGTATTAAGCAATGTTTAAGTTATTTTATACAACCCCATCAATATATAATATGCCAATAACAATAGGATTTTTTTTTCATGGGAACGGATTAATCATTTTCCTTATATTTCTTATGGGAAAAATTTGTTTGGTATACATCCTGTTTGGTATAAGTCCAAGGATCTGGAACAGATTAAGGACGTATACCGAGGTATCACTGTATTTGATATTGCCAAATTTGTAAAATTCCTAATATTATTACAATATTTATTCCTGCAAACTGCAGGACAAAGGCAACATGAAAAATGTTTTCCTGCAATTGATAAGAAATACGCAGAAACACACACCGTAAAGATTGTAACCTCTGACAGTATGTACTGGCTTTCACTGCTTTCTGCAGTGTCTCTCCCTCTCAGCTCTTCATTTCACACTTCATACTGTATGTGTATCTGTAGAAAACAGCTGTGAGTCACATGAATGACACAAGAAACCAAGCAAGCTGAAGACTTTAATTTTGTTTTATTGTCCCCCCTGCACTTGCATGTTCTCCCCGTGTCAGTGTGGGGTTTCCTCTGGGTTCTCCTGTTTCCCCCCACAGCCCAAAAACATGCTGAGGTTTATTGGAGTTACCATAGGTGTGCATGTGTGTGTGAATGGTGTGTTTTCCCTGCGAGTGGTTGCTGCCCAGACTGTGGGCCATCAGGATCCTGCACAGAATAAGCAGCTATAGAAGATGGATGGATGGATGGTTGGATGTTATGTCTTGCTGAAGTGCTAAACATTCAGCCTTGTGGTTTTGTCACTTCCTGTTTAAAGTGTCCACTCCCCCATCACTCTGCCTGCTGTGTGTGAGAATAGAAACGACCATGACAGTGAAGGTACAGAGGATGAGGAAGTGATTGTCAGTCTCCTCAGATCTGGGCTCAGTGACACACACATGTATGGATCCTCTGATGCTCCTGTTTCTTCTCATTGCTGGGCTCACAGGTGAGTGTCTCTCATTACAGTGGTACTGAGTAGAGATCTCTCTCCTGCTCCTCACAGACTGTCAGCTGCAGTTTGGAGATCATGATGGAGATCTGCTGCTACATCAGAAGAAATTGCTATGGCTACATTCCGGAAACATTTGCAGAGGCTGCATTGAGTATAATACTCTATGAAGTTGTAGATAGTATTTGGATTCTCACTGGTTTTTATATCACTTATATTATTATGTAATTTTTAAAAAGCTTTAACAAAAATATTTTACCAATAAACTGGCAATTACGTCATACATGTACAGTATTTTGTGTTTTCTATTTGTTAGTACAGTGGTATCTCAGTTCTCGAACTCATTAGAACTCGAATTTCTTAGAAGTCCAACCAACCAGTTCGAAAATAATTACCTAAAGCTCGATCTGAATCTCAAACCATGAACGCTGATCAAAGATAACTTGTACGCGCAGAGAAATGAGTCACGCCGCATGTCTCTCAGCAGAAACAAAGGGTAAAGCTTCAGTCTCATCCTCGCAAAACCCCTGATAGGAATATTATTCTTATTTACTCATGTTGGCACAAGGAGCTGATTACTGTATGCATTTTAATCTGGGCTCTTCTCTCATAAAACATAAACTTTGTGCTCTAAGTACAATTTTTAAAGTGTGACCCCAAATATTGCAAATGCCCCCATTTTTAGACAGTGGGGGCAAAAGTTGCCCCACCGCATATATATTGTGTGTATTGTGTGTTCCAACACTGCAGACATGTAAAATCTAGAAAAAGTGTTAAATAATTGTGATTTGGCTGCAGACCATGATACCCATGAATATCATTGTGCACCTTCATGGTGCTAATTGGAACCACAGAACTTGGTGTCTAAAAGGACTCCTGAAGAGGCACTGTGGGAATGTTAGTCAATCGAGATGCTCAGCTCTCTTTTAATCTGTTCTCATTTCATTTTAAAAACAAACGCTATACATTAGTTGGGTATCACTGTCGCCTGAAAGAGTCGTATGTTTCACCATAGCTGTTTAATCATTAGTATAATTATTTAGGTCCTAATGCAGGAAGCACACAGTGTAAAGTGAGGTAAACCTTCAACAGCATGTCAATCCATTGCAGGGCACTGGAAGCTGGAGAAATGCAATGTGAACAGAGGAAGCCTGCAAACTGCACACAGACGCAGTCATGGTCACATTCAAAGCCAACAGTCAGCAGTGCTGAGATGGCAGGGGTATGAGTCAGATATCTAATATCTGTATAAACTAAAGAGACAGAGAGATTTTGGGGAACCACGGCAAGGGCAACAGAAGACATGGGCTTCTGACTATAAGGCATGAAAATCCAACTCAATGTCCCCACTCTACTCACACACCCCTACCCTTAACAACCTGTATCCCCCACACACTCCTCCCACCTATGCAACAATCATTGTTATTAAAAGCCCAACACTGGGCGACTTGTCTCAATGTAACCAGGTTCACTGAATCTACACCTATGGCTGTCCTTTCATGTGCCATCACTACGTGACACCGCTTCAATTCTGGAGCGCTTCGTCACAAAATTAAATCAGTCACGGATCCTCTATTATCCAAAGATCTGTCAAATACTTTTTGAGTTATCACAATAATTAAATCAATTGTCTGGGGCTGTCCTTTTCTTTGATATTGCATGATTAGACATGATTAGAGAGATAGACCAACCTACCTACCTGCACACAGTTCACCATCAAGAAAGGTGTCATGTAGCACGACTGAATGCACTGAAGTGCCGTCTAGAGAGGCAAAAATGTCGCTATTGGCTGCCCTTTACATGGAAAGACATTGACCTGTGGGAGGAAACCGGAGAACTGAGAGGAAACCAGCATAGATACAGGAAGACCATGCAAACTGCCCACAGAAAGCTGGGCCAGATACCGAAACCACAAGCCTGGAGGTGTGAGGCCCCCACGCTGCCCCCAGTCTCTACCAGCTAGAGGGTAACTAGCTCTCCAAATCTGCTGCAGAGTGAAAGACAACCAGGTTTAGCCTTGACCCCTAACACTGATCTTGCCCCCTGATAAGCACTGAGACCTTCTGCAGTAATACATGAAGCTGGGTGTTTAGACCCCTCTGTCTGTACACACAGAAATGACTGATGGCATCCCGGCTGTCTGCTCACATAACCACCTGTGCTGCTGAAATGACACCAGTAAGATCAATCACAGGCCTCATAGAAAACCAAAGGGTACAAGAGGCAGGAGCAGTTTATCTGCACTGACAGTCTTTATATATATCATGCAGTATATTTAGATATTATGTATATAGTTTCAATTACCTGATTCAGGGTACATTTCTAAGAATATAATATGTATTTCCAATTTCCAAGACAAAGATGTTTTTATTAAGACTGCCATAATTCACAACTGACATCATGATCTCCAAACTGCAGCTGACAGTGTGTGAGCAGCAGGAGAGAGATCTCTACTCAGTACCACTGTAATGAGAGACACTCACCTGTGAGCCCAGCAATGAGAAGAAACAGGAGCATCAGAGGATCCATATGTGTGTGTGTGTCACTGAGCCCAGATCTGTGGAGACTGACCCTCACTTCCTCATCCTCTGTACTTTCACTATCTCTGTCGTTTCTATTCTCACACACAGCAGGCAGAGTGAAAGGGGAGTGGACACTTTAAACAGGAAGTGACAAAACCACACGGTTGAATGTTTAGCACCAAATACTTCAGCAAGTCATTCTATTATTATTACTATATGCAGCATAAAACTCATAATAAAATGCATCATAATTTTTCTTTATGCTGCTTGGACACTAAAAGATTTACTATGCACAAGGCATGTATATTTGCTTATGATGACAATAGAATTTGTAGTATTAAACAAGGGAGCCATGGTTTGAACAAAAGAGGCTTTGTGATGCACTTTGTGTGAGAGAATGGAAGGAAATAGCTGTGCAGACACACTCTGACATGGGATTAATGCCTACAGAAGGTCAGGATGACGATAATTATGGGATGTAGTATCTAAGGGGGTAACCCAGGTGATTACACAATCACCTACAAGAAATATTGAGTCATTTGAAGGGAACTTCGATTACATTTTCAGTAATGAACAAAGACCAGTTTATTAGTAATAGTAATAGACAAATTTTAACTAATTATTCTTCCACAGGGCGAAGCTGCAGTGATTTCACTGGGACTGGACACTACCTGAACTGGGTTTAGTGATATCAGGTCAGCTGCCTTCCGCCATCTCCTATTTCAATGTCCAGAGAAAGCGAGCAAAGCAGCTGTGCACTTTGGGGAGTCAATGGAAGAATTTGTGGAGAGTTTTGAGGCACCATGTCGCAGAGAAGTGATGTGTTGAGTGGCCTTCCATGGCTGAGTTCCAGGGAGCCGGACCTTCTGGGCAACAAGAGGGAGCAGTAAGGGCAGGTTGTCTGCGTCACTACAAGAAGCCCAGTAAGGTCTTCCTCTTCCTTGGGCTCCTCCAGTCACTATCGCTCCATGGATCAATTAGTGGACTGTTGACGATCCACTGAGGTACGTAGGCCAGTGGCTTGGGCCAAGGCAGGAGGCTGGGTGCTGGGACCAAAACAGATACCAAGGACTGGGGCTCTGACCCCATCACCACTGGGTCACCTGCAGGAGCAAAGGACACGAATCCCAACAGACGGGGTGTCACAGAGTCTGGGGATCATCCTGCTTAGGGAGTCATTCTGTCATGGCGTGGCAATGACAAGCTAACAAGCTTGGTGGTTACTACCGACAAGGCCTTGATTGTTGGTGATTTTAATATTCATATGGAAAATGAAAGTGATCCAGTAACAAAAGCATTTACTGCCATTCTTGACTCTGTCGGTGTACATCAGAATGTAACTGGGCCAACTCATGCCTGTAACCACACCCTAGACCTGATTCTTAGTCATGGTGTCCTGGTAGAACACATATCAATTATCCCTCAGAATCCTCTACTTTCAGATCATTACCTTTTAACATTTCAAATACAACATAACTCCCCTAAGGCCCCAGACCAGAGGTACGATACTAGACGTTCCATAGCCTCATTATCCGCTGCAACTTTTCTGGAACAGCTCCCACAGTCCTTTAACCTAACCTCTGAAGTGTCATGTGTAAATGAACTTGAACAGGTAACCGTGAACATGGTAGAATCATTTCGTACCACTCTTGATCATGTAGCACCACTCAAGAAAATAAAACATAGGGATAAGAAACCTGCCCCCTGGTACTCTAACCGTACACGTGAACTTAAACAAGCTTCACGAAAGCTAGAACGCAAATGGCGGTCAACAAAATTAGAAGTTTTTAGATTTGCCTGGAAAGAGAGCCTGTCTAAGTATAGACATGCACTAATGACTGCTAGGTCTATGTATCTCTCTAAACTAATAGAAAATAACAAAACCAATCCTAAATTCCTATTTGAAACTGTATCTAGGTTAACAAAGAATCGTTCAATGTTAAACTCACATGTCCCAGAAGCTCTTGGTAGTGATGCCTTTATTGCGTTTTTTAATAATAAAATAACCACGATTAGACATACCATCACGAGCACGCCCACGGTTGCACACAACCACCAATCCTCTGCTAGTGCTAGTGTTATTAGTACTAATGATAACATCTTTGAATGTTTCACTCCTGTAGTGCAGACAGAACTCCTTCAGTTAATTTCCTCTTGCAAACCCACTACTAGCCTTGATGACCCAATACCCACCAATCGACTTAAGGAAATTGCACCACTGATTAGCACTACATTGTTAAACTTGTTAAACTCATCTCTTAGTCTTGGATATGTTCCTAAATCTTTTAAAATGGCTGTTATTAGACCTATCCTAAAGAAACCAAATCTTGAACCTAGTGACTTAGGAAACTATAGACCCATCTCAAATCTTCCCTTCATTTCTAAAATTCTTGAGAAAGTTGTTGCTCACCAGCTGTCCTCCTTTCTTCAAGATAATAATGCTAACGAGCTATATCAGTCTGGTTTCAGACCCAATCATAGCACAGAAACGGCCTTAGTCAAAGTGATAAACGACTTGCTTATGGCTTCCGACCGTGGCTGTATATCGCTATTATTCTTACTGGATCTAACTGCAGCATTCGATACTGTAGACCATAATATTCTTTTGGACCGGTTGGAAACATTGATTGACATTAAAGGGATAGCACTACTGTGGTTTCGTTCGTATTTCACTGATCGTTACCAGTTTGTCCATGTAAAAAATGAGTCATTCATAGCCACTAAAGTAAGATATGGTGTCCCGCAGGGATCAGTGCTGGGCCCCCTACTGTTCAATCTATATATGCTACCGCTTGGTAACATAATTAGAAATTACAGTGTTAATTTTCATTGTTATGCTGATGATACACAATTGTATATATCTGTTAAACCTAGTGACGCATCCCAGCTCTCTTCTTTAGCCGACTGTCTGCTAGACATCCGTTGTTGGATGGCAAGGAATTTCCTCATGTTAAATACTGAAAAAACTGAGGTTCTTTTAATCGGTCCTAAGGAGGCCCGCAATAAGTTTGTAAACCCCAACCCTAGCGGCCTCCCTACTCAATTTAAAACAGTGGTCAGAAATCTTGGTGTCCTGGTAGACTCCGACCTCTGCTTCAGTGCTCACATAAATAGCATTACCAGTACGGCATTTTATCATCTACGGAACATAGCCAAGCTTCGGAAGTTGCTGTCCTTTCAAGATGCAGAAAAACTAATACATGCCTTTATAACTTCTAGATTGGACTACTGCAATGCCCTCCTTTCGGGTTGTCCATCTGGATCCCTACATAAACTTCAGTTAGTACAAAATGCAGCTGCCAGAGTTCTAACAAAAACTAAAAAATTTGATCACATTAGCCCTATCCTGTCTTAAGAACATAAGAACATAAGAACATAAGAAATATACAAACGAGAGGAGGCCATTCGGCCCATCGAGCTCGCTTGGGGAGAACTTAACTAATAGCTCAGAGTTGTTAAAATCTTATCTAGCTCTGATTTAACCCTCAATGGTTCCTTGGGGTGCGTTCTGCACCCCATGCCCATTTCTATGGCTACTACCATGTTGTTATTAAAATTACAGCAGTTATCCTCTAGGACATTGTAAGTGCACCAGTTTTACATACGGTCATGCAGAAAATGATAGAAAAAGTGTTGACGTCAATTATCGCTGGCATACTTTCTTCGGGGGTGCAAAATGCACCCCAAAAAAAACTTAATTTATGACAGATGTCTGTGGAGATTCTCAGTTATCCAGGTCATGGTTATCCTAAAAAAGGGTTATGCAATAGCAACTGGACTTTGTTTTTCATAGAAGAAGTGTTGCACTCCATCCAGAGTGCTTTCTCAATTCTGACTGACTGGTTGGCATAGCAGGTTGATGAACCCTGTAGAATCCTCAAGTCGTTAGCACTAGATGGTCACCTGTGGGTTGTTGTTGTTCCCCCTGGCTTTCATGTGTTTCACTGATACCACCTGAGGCTGAGCGTGAACGACTGTGGAAGAGTCTCGGCAAAGTTGAAAGAACTGCATTGTAGGTAGGTGATAGACGTCTTAGGCCACCTCCTCTGTTCAACGACGTTCGTTCATTTGAAGCAGTTGTCCTCCCGGTCCACCTACAATGCAGTTCTTTCAACTTTGCCAAGACGCTTCCAAAGTCGTTCACGCTCGGCCTCAGGTGGTATCAGTGAAACACATGAAAGCCAGGAGGAACAACAACAACCCACAGGTGACCATCTAGTGCTAACAACTTGAGGATTCCACAGGGTTCATCAACCTGCTATGCCAGTCAGTCAGAATTGAGAAAGCACTCTGGATGGAGTGCAAAACGTCTTCTATGAAAAACAAAGTCCAGTTGCTATTACATAACCCTTTTTAGGGTTAATTTATGACATTGATATGATCGACAAATTCAGTTAATTAGTGATAATTGCTTACTATAATTTTTTATGTTATTATATTCTAGAACATTTTCGGATATTAAAAAAAGTCAGCCATTTTGTTTTGTTTACATTTCAACTGTTAGAAAAGATATAACACCATGGCTAGGTATTCCACAGCTGAAGCTCTTCGACACATTCTGCAAGAGGATACAGTCGGAATGTGCATTATATGACCAGTCCCCTCTGCTGCCCCCCCCCACTGCCGCAACCCCTTTAACTGCACTATCTCACTGCGTAAGCTGTGCAAGCATCATTCAGTTAACTAATAAATGTATCTTAACTTTAGTTAATTGAATTTGAGCTTGGTACCATTGAATTATATATGCCAATGGATAGGGGTGCAACTTGAACCCCAAGGACCTGGAACGTAACTTTCTGACAAGGACCCATTGAGGGTTAAAGGAACCCAAGGATTCAGCTTGCACTACGTTATCAGGAAGACTATTCCATACTCTGACTACACGCTGTGTAAAGAAGTGTTTCCTTAAATCCAGTTTGAAATGTTCTCCCGCTAATTTCCACCTATGGCCACGAGTTCTTGTATTTGAACTAATGCTGAAGTAACTATTCGGTTGAACAGCATCCAAACCTGTTAGAATCTTATAGACCTGAATCATGTCCCCCCTCAGTCTCCTTTGCTTGAGGCTGAACAGATTTAGCTCAAATAACCTTTCCTCGTATGACATTCCTCTAAGACCAGGAATCATTCTTGTGGCCCTACGCTGCACCTTTTCTAAGGCCGCTATGTCCTTTTTAAGATATGGTGACCAAACCTGTACACAATATTCTAGGTGAGGTCTCACCAAGGAATTGTATAATCTTAGCATTACCTCCCTTGACTTAAACTCCACACACCTGGAGATATACCCCAACATCCTATTGGCCTTTTTTATTGCTTCCCTGCACTGGCGAGAATGAGACATGGAAGCATCTACATACACACCAAGGTCTTTCTCATAATCAGCTACCTTTATTTCAGTAGGTCCCATAAAATACCTGTACTTTATATTTCTGCTCCCTACATGGAGTACCTTACATTTGTCTATGTTAAATTTCATCTGCCAGGTGTCAGCCCAGTCACTAATTAAATTAAGATCCCGCTGTAGCTGCTGAGCCGCTAGTTCAGTATCTGCTACACCACCCACCTTGGTGTCATCTGCAAATTTCACCAGTTTACTGTATATATTGGTGTCTATATCATTTATGTAAATAAGGAACAAAAGTGGTCCTAAAATTGAACCCTGCGGTACCCCACTATGAACGCAGGCCCACTGTGACATCGAGCCTCTTATAACTACTCGCTGCTTCCTATCCGTTAACCAGTTATCAATCCAAGTCGCTACAGTTCCTAAAATACCTGTCGCTTTGAGTTTAAGTGAGAGCCTCTTGTGGGGAACAACATCAAAAGCCTTTTGGAAATCTAAATAGATGACATCATAGGCATTCTTATCATCAACTTCCTGAGTAGCTTCCTCAAAAAACTCCAACAGATTTGTTAAACAGGATCTACCTCTCCTAAATCCATGCTGGCTATCCCTCAAAATGTTATTTGAGTCCAGGTAATCTACCATTTTCTCTTTGATTATAGCCTCCATAACTTTACCAGTTATACAAGTTAGACTGATTGGCCTATAGTTTGACAAATTACTTCTATCCCCTTTTTTGAAAATGGGCGTTATGTTGGCATGCTTCCAATCAGAAGGTACCACACCTTCAGATAAGGATTTTTGAAACAGTAATGTTAAGGGTTGGCAAATAATATCCCTCATCTCTTTTAACACTATAGGTAAGATGCCATCAGGGCCCTGTGATTTATTTATTTTGAGCTTAGCTAGGCTTTGCAAAACATCAGCTTCAGTTATATATATATTAGTTATAGACGATGTTGGATTAGTAATAAGAACTGGTAAGTTACTAGTGTCCTCAACAGTGAATACCCGTGCAAAACTATCATTGAACTCATTTACTATGTCAATGTCGTTTTCAATTATAAGACCCTTACTATCCTGCAGATTAGTGATTTCAGCTTTTAGAGCTCTTTTAGAGTTAAAATACTGGAAGAAACTTTTAACGTCATCCTTAGCCTCCAATGCGATCTTCCTTTCGACATTCCTTTTAGCTCGTCTAATGTCATTTTTTAACTCAGCCTGTAGATTTAGATACTCTTGCTTTATTATGTCATCATCAGTTATTTTCCATCTCTGGAACAAAGCCCTTTTCCTCCTTACTTTATACTTTATGTCCCTATTAAACCACCTAGGTTGCAATTTCCTTGATTTATTCTTGTTAGAAACAGGTATGAAGTCCTCTTGTACTTGCAATAATGTGCTTTTAAAAAATCCCCATGACTCTTCAACAGTTTTGTTAATTAACTCCATCCAGTTCACAGTTTCTAGTTTTAATCTCATACAATTGAAGTTAGCCTTCCTAACATTATATATTTTTGATTTGGACTTTGCTCTTCGGGCACTAAACTTAACCTCAAATTTAACCATGTTATGATCGCTACTGTCAAGTGGTTCTAAAACATCTAATTTACCAATCCTGTCCTGGTTATTAGACAAAACAAGATCAAGAATGGCATCTCCCCTGGTAGGGGTGTTAACAAACTGAGTAAAAAAACAATCCTGTACTAATCCCACCATGTCAAGTTCATTTTCAGAAGAGCCAGCAACAATGTCCCACTGCATCCCCGGTAGATTAAAATCACCCATAACTACCACATCATTTTTATTGCTCATAATCCTAATATCACTGTATAACAATCTGCTTTCCTCAACAGCTACATTGGGTGCTCTGTAACAAACACCGACAATTAGGCTATTTGAGTTTGTAGCATCTAATTTTACCCATATAGCTTCCGTACTTTTACTTATATCAGTAAGCTCCCTTGCCTGCAAGTTTTCCTTTACATATACTGCAACACCACCTCCCTTCTTACCTATACGGTCTTTACGGAACAATGTGTAACCATCCATATTATATTCTTGTCCATCCTTATCACTCAACCACGTTTCAGTTATTGCTATAATATCATAAGAGTCTGATGAGATAAGAGCCTCTAAATCATGAATTTTATTCCTAATACTCCTGGCGTTTAAATACAGACAACAAAGGGTAGGCCTATTACAGTGCCTACTTATAATATGATTTTTTGGGGCTTTCCGTTTCCCCCCAGTTACATACTTCCCTGCACTGGCTACCGGTCAAGTTTAGGATTGACTACAAATTATTACTATTGACTTACAAAACTCTGAATGGCCTTGCACCACAATATCTCAATGATCTTCTGGTCCCTTACAACCCTCCTCGCCTGCTTCGTTCACAAGGAGCAGGATATCTATTAGTTCCTGAAGTAGACAGGGCTACGGCAGGCTGCAGAGCATTCTCTTACAGAGCTCCGCAGCTGTGGAATGGTCTCCCGGCGGATGTGCGGGATTCAGGCACACTCTCGCTTTTCAAGTCTAGATTAAAAACGCACTTGTATAGCTTAGCGTATAGGAAACCTAGTTCTGGTTCCAGCTAGTCTCTCACTCCCAGTCAGACTAACAGTATGAGGTGAAGAGCTGGGTGGGGATCGGTGTCATTGGCTTTGGATAAACTGAGGCGTCAGTGCTGTCACTCTGGCTCTACACTAGAGTGCTGATGTTCAGGGAGTCCCCATGCCTGTGTTCCCGCCTGTCTCTCCCTATTTCTCATGCTGCTATACCCAGATCTGCCGGAGCCTAGACGAATATTGCACTCGATCGTTTTGCTTGCACTGCCTCTGGTTTCCTCAACTCTGGCTAATACACAATTATTCTTACTTCCTCCCTCACCCCTTCTGGGGTGTGCTCCATGGAGCACAATGTCGTTGAAGAGTTTATGCCTCTGCGGCCTGCAAGACAACTACCTCCACCTCCGGCACCTACCCTCCAACCTGCCTGCCCTTGGCTCAACACGATGCCTCGCCATCCACCCTGCGGCTGTGTGTCTATTAATCCTGCCATCGTGCATCAAGCACCACGTGCCTGCACCGGTCGGCCGCTGCATTGAGACATATATTTCAACCCCTGTATTAGCTTAGTCATTTCATCTTGTCTGTATTAGCTTAGTCATTTCATCTTGTTTGTTTGACTCATCTGCTGGCCCCTGGAGGATGGGCTCCCCCTTTGGGTCTGGTTCCTCCCAAGGTTTCTTCCTCTTAGGGAGTTTTTCCTTGCCACCATTGCCTTTGGCTTACTCAATGGGGGGTCCTTACGAGGCAGAAATGTAAAGATCATTGAGACAATGTAATGTTGTGATAATGCGCTATATAAATAAAATTGAATTGAATTGAATGACAGAGACTGCAGAACTATTCAACTGCTCCAGTTACTTCTTTAATCCAATTTATGATATTTGTAAACATTCTTTAATAGACATTACCACCAAAATTCCTGTAGTAATTAACAGCTATTTTAGAGCAGAATTCACAAAGAAGCGAAACGGTGAGCTCAGCGTGTGTACAGACCCTAAACCACTGAATAAAGCACTGAAGAGGAACCATTTTCCTCTCCCTACCATTGATGACATCTTGCTAGATCTAAAGAAGCTTTTCAGTGTGTGACATCAGAAATGGCTGTTGGCATGTCAAGCTGGAGGAAAACTTCAGCTACCCGACCACTTTCTCGCCCCCTTGTGGCAGGTACAGGTGGCTGTGCATACCTATGGGCATCAGCACTGCTCCAGAGATTTTCCAAAGATGACTGAGCCCTGGAACGGCTTGGAGGGAGTTCATGTGATTACAGATGGCATTTCAATCACAGGTGAGGGAGACACAATGGAACTGGCAGAGAAAGATCGTGACAGAACACTGACGTAATTTATAGACAGATGTACTGAGGAAAACATCAAGCTAAATGTAAACTAAGACTGAGACAGACGCTGTTCCATTCATAGGATATTTACTGACAGTGGATGGACTTCAAATTGATCCAGAAAAAGGCAAAGCAATCCAGCAGATGCCCAAAGCAGGGGGGCAAAGACTCCTAAAAATGGTAAATTTCTTAGCCAAGTTTTGCAGCCACCGTTCAGACCAGTGTGAGCCTCTGCGACAATTGACCCATGAAGGCAGTTTGTGGGAGTGGACAGACATTCAGGATGCTGCATTCTCCAAAATCAGAGAGTCCATTGTGAATGCACCGGTACTGAAATATTATGATCCCAAGGAAGACTTGATTCTCCAGTGTGATGCTTCAGACACCAGTTTGGGTGCAGCTGTGATACAATGCAGGAAACCAGTGGCTTTTGGGAGCAGAGCACTCATGCAAACTGAGCAAGGATATGCTCAGATAGAAAAGGAGCCTCTAACAATAGATACTTCATTGATGCCTGTGGAAAGATTCTCTTTATCCTTCCCCCAAACTGCTCTCCTTAGGCAAAGGGGAACCTGGCTGTGAAGGGCAGCCACCCATGGCAGTGCCCAGGAAGCTGGGGGTTAAGGGCCTCATTTAAAGCAGCCACAGACATGCTGAGGTTGGGCTTGAACCAGTGACTTTCCAATCACAGCCACAGAGGCTTAACCCACTGAGCCACACACTGCCTCCAGTGCTTCCCTATTCTGTATGGCATGGAGAAGCTTCACCAGTGTACCTTCATTGCGTGCACATAAGAGGCTGCAATGCATACTGCTGCATCTACAGTGGTCTGACATGTAACCTGCTACCAACAGGAGCGACCCGATCATGCAGGTAGATTACAGTGGACCAGTGTCTAGGTTTGTAGGGAGAGGTAAGGATTGGAGAGTCGGACACAATGAATAGCAAGGGCCTCAGTTAACTTCAGATATCAATGTATTTCAAGATAATTTACTGAAAGAGACACAAAAATCACATTTAAATTTGACAGCAAGAAGTCTTTGGACAATCAGTTCAACTTTGTACAATAGCACCTCCGAAAAGTTTCTCTCTGTCTTTCTTGCTAGTTATTTCTCTTTACCCCCCAGTCAAGGAGGAATCAAATGCAGAAGCACATTGTACAGTAGGAGATGTAAGGTGCAACACACATTAAAAGCTGTTTTTGTGTGAACATTATAAAACAGATTAATACATATTAAGCAGTTTGAAACTTTACATTCAGACCTACATCAGTCAGAAAAAGCAGGCGATGACCAGCCCAACCAGCAGCTCCATCTCTGATTGTACAGAATCCCTTGTCAGGGTAACTTCTGAAGTCATGACTAAACTAATTTACAGCTTCACCAGTTATATTAAACTGATCATTGAGGAGGGAAATAAGTCAAGCCTCACAGTGAAGCCATAAAACATACGGGGGTTAAATGTATTACACTTTTTTCCAATCATTTTGACGCGTGTCTCAATACCATGTCCACTTTTTACCTTGTCCACTTAACACATGCACCATAAAATTGGACTATGTGAGCTAAACTATGTATGCTTTTGCATTGCTTTGACACAATATGCATTCAATCACCACTTCCCCCAAATTTCATGAATACTTCTCTCAGTCAGTGTTTGCCACCAGCAAAACTTTGTACAACTACAGCACTTTACAATGCTTGAAGCTGGAAAGCTGAATGAAAACACATACCTGCCTATAATTTCAGCTAAGCACCTATCTAGTAATTTGTGAGGTTAGTGCCAATTTGCCATATGTGCAAATCTTTGGATTGGCATTTTCCATTGCCATTTTTCTTTAGCTAGTGAAAAATGGATGCAGTAAGAGGCAGAGGAAGAGCAAGAAGACACAAACGGAGAGGAAGAGGAAGAATCTTGGCTACTGATGAAATCAGAGCCACAGTATTTGACCATGTTGGAAATCATGGTCTGTCCCTGAGGAAAGTGGGTCTAAGAGTTCCACTCCACCTGCCTAGATCCACAGAGGCATCAATTGTCAGGATTTTCAGGCAAAGCAACAGGTACTATACACTATGTAGAGCATTCTGACTGAAGGCATTTGATTGGTGTATATATTACTGTAGTGGTGTGATTTGAGGGAAGTCTCCAGGAAAAAACTGATGCATCGATGCACGTTTGTCTTTACTGTAACCCACTACTGTAGGATTTAGCATTTACCTCCCACAGGAGGGAGAGGAAGAATTTACTGGTATCTGTGATTGTGTGGGACAATGTGGCCTTTCATCATTCCCGCCAAGTCACAGAGTGGTTTATAGCCCATCCCTGGATGATGTCATTATTCTTGCCACCATACTCTCCATTCCTCAACCCGACTGAAGGATTTTTTTCTGCATGGGGATGGAAGGTATATGACCATCGCCCACATGATCAGATGTCGCTTTTAGATGCAATGGCTGCTGGGTGTGTGGACATCCATGTGGAGGACATCCAGAGCTGGATAAGACACTCAAAGAGATTTTTTCCTTGGTGTATTGCAAGAGAAAATATTCAGTGTGATGTCGATGAAAATTTATGGCCAAATGCAAGGGACCAAATGGATTAGTCCAGGACAACAGTATACTTAACTGTATACAGTCAAACTTTGCTATTTGGCTATGTTTGTTTTGTTTTTTTCTGTATTGAATGTAATGTACTTTCAGTAGGTGGCTGTAATGTATTTTTCTTTTCCAGTGTATTGCGCAGCTGAATTTATTTACTGTATTATTTGTTTGTATTACAATGTTTACTGTAAGAAATGGCATACGTTTTTCTTTTACTTTGCAATAAACGTGTGAAAATATAGGATACAACAACACATCATATATATGCATTTTGCAGCGCTTCAAGTTGTTTGTGTTTTTTCATGCATTGTTCTTTGTGTGACAAAGTCATCTTGTGAGAGAGTGCTATAGGTTTGGCAGCGTGTGTCACTTTTGGGTGAAGTGTGAAGTGTTCTGGTGGTTTTAGTGCATATTGCACCGAAAGTTAACTGATATGCTCAGGTGCATGTTTGTAAAGTTCACAGTGTGAAGTGTTTTGAAAAAGTGGACATGGTATTGAGACAAGTGTGAAAATGATTGGAAAACACTATAATATTGACTTATGTAGTTGAATTTTGTTTATCCACTAGAGGGCAGTCACACACTGGAGATTCCCTAATTAAGATGATAAGATAAGATAAGATAAGATAAGATACTCCTTTATTAGTCCCACAAGTGGGAAATTTGCATTGTCACGGGAGAAAGTGGACAGTACAAGAATATCCATCCGCTTATCCGAGGTCGGGTCGCGGGGGCAGCAGTCTCAGCAGGGAAACCCAGACTTCCCTCTCCCCGGCCACTTCATCCAGATCCTCTGGGGGAATCCCGAGGCGTTCCCAGGCCAGCCGAGAGACATAGTCCCTCCAGCATGTCCTGGGTCTTCCCCGGGGCCTCCTCCCAGTGGGACATGCCCGGAACACCTCCAGGGAGGCGTCCAGGAGGCATCCTGACCAGATGGCTCCTCTCGATGCGGAGGAGTAGCGACTCTACTCTGAGTCTCTCCCGAATGACCGAGCTCCTCACCCTATCTCTAAGGGAGAGCTCAGCCACCCTGCGGAGGAAACTCATTTTGGCCGCTTGCACTCGCGATCTCGTTCTTTCGGTCACTACCCACAGCTCGTGACCATAGGTGAGGGTAGGAACGTAGATCGACTGGTAAATCGAGAGCTTCGCCTTTTGGCTCAGCTCCTTCTTTACCTTGACAGACCGATGCAGCGCCCGCATCACTGTGGACACCGCACCGATCCGCCTGTAGATCTCCCGCTCCATCGTCCCCCCACTCGTGAACAAGACCCCGAGATACTTAAACTCCTCCACTTGGGGAAGGACCCCATCCCCGACCCAGAGAGAGCATTCTACCCTTTTCCGGCTGAGGACCATGGTCTCGGATTTGGAGGTGCTGATTCTCATCCCAACCGCTTCACACTTGGCTGCGAACTGTCGCAGCGAGAGCTGAAGGTCACGGTCCGATGAGGCCAACAGGACCTCATCATCTGCAAAAGGCAGAGACCTAATCCTGAGGTCACCAAGCCGGACACCCTCAACGCCCTGGCTGGGTGTGATACAGTAACTCAGGCCCCTACTTTCCCTCAGCTCTCTGCCTTTCAGTCAGCCATTCGCTGTGCTCATAGGCTGTACGGCCGTCAGAAAACTCTTCACGTCCCCCTCCTATTATCATGCACTTTGACTTTTCTGACTTTTTGTAGGAGAATCTCTTTTTTTACCAATATTTTAGTGCTAAAACAGCTGCAGATAGGAAAGCGATGAATGCCCCGATCAGGGCATTGAAGGAGTTGAGGCTTACACAAGTTTTATATGATACTCCTGAGGATGTGAATATTACCATGGATGACTTCCAGTATCTTGGAACTCTCCCTATTTAACGCCATTGAACTGCACCGAGTTCGCCGGCCAATTCCTGCAGGTCACCATGATCGCTATGGCTGCTGTGCAATGTGCTTCCCTGTAGCAGCTCTGATTGCTTTGTTTGCCCATCCAGGAGTTGCTGTCTCCACCCCAGTTATTAATCACAAAATTGCATGACTGTTACATTGTTGCTGTTGTTTAATTAAATGTCCAACCTGCCCCTCAAATTTTCACTCTCGATTCTGGGGCTGATGCTCACCACAGGTTCTGCTGTATCCTGTCTGAGTTGGGGGAAGTAAGATCTGTTTGGCTGCTGCTTATGCCCCCACCCCCACAAAGCTCATTCTTCCTGGACCTATCTAGCCATATCCTTAAACTCCATGATTATGAGCTCATTACAGGAACAGATGCCAAAGTTGTCCATGACCCAGTCCTGGATAAATCCGCTTCTCTCTTAGGTAGTCAGGTATCCCCTCTAGTCACTCAAATACTTTATTATTTGCAACAACAAACTGCAGGTGTTGCTAAGTTGGAGTCTTGATTGGGTTTTTTTGAAGATCCAGAAGAACCACATGATTTGAATTCTCTCCTTGTCGAAGGAGATGGTGAGCCAACCACTGAGAACCACTTCTTAAGAAGAAGTGCTCTTACCACGACCCCGGTCTGGTAGGACAGAAGATGCACCCAGACTGTTCTGAAAAAAAAAGATCTCTTGTTTAAAAGGAAAATTTGACCATTTCAGACAAGGACTAATTGATTGAATGTATTGGTGTTTCATCTGTTCACATTTTATTTTACAATGCAGGTTTAAAAAAGTTAATCTAAATCACATATTACCCACTTTAATCCTTTCTATACCCACCTCTGTAGACTTCACAGAGCATCACTGCCAACAAAATAAGAGGGTTACAGTTAAAGTAGGTGAAAAAATTGAATGTAAAATTTGACAATCCAGGTTTTCAGCACCATGGACAGCAGCCTACTGTTGCTTAAAGGGCATTATTTTGCTCACTTTCAGTTTATAATATTATATTTATGATCTACTAGAATAGAGTATGCATGCTTCAGTGTTCGAAAAGAACATATTGTTTTCTCATGATGCACATCTCTATTCACCCTCTGTCTAATCCCTCCCCCAACGAGTCCATTGTGGTTTGATTGGTCGGTTTACACTTCATTCCCCAGTTTTTCAGTCTGCAGACAGATCCTTGCAGGTAGACAGACAATTGGTGTTAGTTTTGCGGTTTGTGAATTTATTTACAGTAATAGTGGTCATATGCTAATTATATTAACAGGATTAATAAGCCTGTATATTTAATCAGAATTCCCTAAGACCCGTGCTTTGTATTGGCCCCTCCCATTTTGACAACAACAAACTACATGTCACTGCAGGGCTTTAGAGAATAACTACTCCAATAATTGCGTAGTGATATTCATGAAGAACATGTCATCGACTACGCCCACTAATCACGGCAGCCTTAATACATATATCAATAAAAGTTTTAATACGTATTGTCTCTGTTTACGTGATAACGAAGACCTAAATATATATTTGTTTTAAATATGTGACTCATGTTAGAGAAAATATAAGTAAACCATGAGGACAGAAAAGTCACTGAATAACAGGAATGACCGACATATAGTGCCAAACAGACAAGGTGCAAAGACTGTACACATAGTACAAACAAAGTAAACGTAGTGCACTATGTATGGTGAGTTGTAAATTTGTTTGCACTTTGCAGCTTACCTTGCGTTGACTCTTTGTAGTACGGTCCCCACGACGGTAGTGAAAATATAAGGGGCTGGTTATCAGGGGGCATGGATTTTGTGGCAGTTTCTACATTGGCGTTGCTGGTGGAGGGAGCTGCATTTGTGGTTTGTATTCTGCAATGGCTTGAATGTCCTGTGTATTAAGGCAAACTCGTGGGCGATTACATCGTCCACACAGCATAGAATTAATAAGAGTTGTTCACTGTCCTCCTGTTACTGTAAAATTCTGGGAAGTTGTGATTGTTCAACTCCACTGTGCACAGTTAGGAGCAACTCCAACTCCACCTAGCAGACATACGTACGAGGTGATTGAGGTATGGAATGATTCTGTCCCTGTATGGACTAATCATCCCCAAATTCTATTGCGTCCATGATTCACCCATATCATTGTGCTAAGGTTGAGCAGCACAACATGTTTTTCCAAGCCTCAGATCACAAGACCAGCAGATAGTGAGGATAGCTGAGAAGATCATTAGAGTCTCTCTCCCATCCATCATGCACATTCACATCACACATTCCATCCGCAAAGCCACCAACATTGTGGATGACCCCACCCATCCCTCACATTATCTTTTCACCCTCCTAGCATCTGGAAAAGCATTCAGGCCTTCACACCCAGACTCAGAAACATGGCGTCAGACTACTGAACTCTCAGGAACTGATCTGATACCACACACACAACACACACACACACACACACACACACACACACACACACATAGGGTTATAATTATATCTTCGTGGGGACTCTCCATTCATTTCTATGAGGAAAACTGTAATCCAACATGACAACCTTAACCCCTACCCAGCCCTAACGTTAACCATAAGTAACCAAACCAAATACAAGACTTCTGGCATCTTTAGTTTTTTATTAGTATTGACAGATCTTTGTGGGGACCTGAAAAACACCCCCAAAGCATCAAAATAACAGGTTTTTATCACATTGCGGGGGACATTTGGTCCCCACCATGTAATATAAACCTAATCCACACACACAAACAGACACACACACACGTGTGCGCGCACACACGCACACAGATTAGGTATCTGAGTCTTTGTGGGGATTCTCCATTCATTTGTATGGGCATAACCCCAATCCTAATTATGGCAACCTTAATCCAAAATCCCTGCAGTAGTAAGCAAGAAGTAACAGTAAGTAACCAAACAAAATACAAGACTTTTGGAATTATTATTCCTTTGATTGCATTAACAGAATTTTATAAAACTGAGTCAGTTTTTTCTTTTGGGGACCAAAAACATGTCCCTACAAAGTCAAAATAACATGTTTTTATAACACTGTGGGGACATTTGGTCCCCACAACATAATATATACATGACCACCCACCCAAACACACATAGACACAAACATACACAGACTGGCTTACGTATATCCTCTATAGATTCCTGAATGAAATATCTGCAAAGCAGTTATGGCATGGCGTTAGGTTTGAACATGCAGTTTTTAAGGACACTGCACTAATTTTAAACGAAACACTGCACTAATTCTAAAATGATTTTATATGAACGTTATTTAACATAAAATAAAATAGAAATCAAACCAAAATTTAGTCTATCAAAAAACTTGTATATTACATATCTTCGAAATTAAAAATACCAGGATACAGAATTTGAATAACAAGAACTATAGTCTTCTTTCTCAAAAGCGTGAACAGCTATCTGAAGACCTACTAGTTCCTGAATTGTAGATGTTGCCTATGAAATTCGCTGAGAGTTGACGTCGCCCTACCAACGTCGCTAAAATGCTAATTGCGTCAACAAGCTATGGAAATACAGCGGTGGTACACCCCCAATACAGCGGTATTACGCATTACCGTAATGCTGCCTAGCAAAAACATAATGTCATAAAAAAAATTACAGACAGACATTATAGACAGAGCTGCGTGGTTTCCTATTGACAAGTAGATACATGATTCGGGGGCTTGAAAGGCGGCTAGATATCCAATCACGCCCAGCTACAGTATGCACAAACTAAAGATACTACTCCTGATTGGACCAGCTACAAATTCGTCCCTCCCTGACAATAAATTCTTTGTTTTCATTCGTTGAAAATAATGACAATACATATCTTCATACTTTTCGACCAATTAAAAATCTCGGTGGTTTCAATAGTTCTAACAAAATAATTGCAGGTTGAACAAAAACTTTCTGACAGAGAGATGGCGCAGAGGTGAGCAGCATCTCTTCGTATGTTTCTTGCTATTTCTTCAGATTATGTTTTGTTAGCATACTTAATTCTATATTTATTTTTATGTTCTGATTGTCACGTTCGGCAACGGAGGCGAGCCGGGAAGCAGGCGACAGCAGCCAGGAAGTCAGGTAACGGGGTTTAATTGGCAAATGACAAGCACGCAGAGACATCCACGGACAATACAATGCCGAATCTGGCATACATGGGGAGACGCGGTCTAATATACACAGGACTAATCAAATGAAACAGGACACAGATGATCACAAACAGGAATGAACACAAGGTAATGAGGGGGCGTGGCACACATCGGGATCGGACGGAGCGGATCGTGACACTGATATAGTACATGCAAATTTTGCGGCACAATTGAAATATATTTATAATTAGTTGTTTAAACTGTAGATGCTGTGGCCATTATTCTAAATATGGTTGTTTATATTTAAATGGTAAGAGAAAATATTTGTGTTAAACTTAAAAACAATAAGACAATAACAATAAGACAATATATAAGTTCTCCTAGTGGTGTCCCGTCTTGCCCCCAGAGTGCCCTGTGCTGGTGTTGCCCCTGCCTACCCTGGTCTGTCTCGTCCCCTAATGGTGTTCGGTCTCTGCGCCCTTGTCCCGCAGCAGTGCCCATCTGGTGTCTTGCCCTGCCCTCTTCCACTGTGTCTCCCATCTTAGTGTACGTATAGCCTGCTGTCTTCCCCGCTGTCCCATCTGCTCCCTCACATGCCCTGTAAAAAGTGTCCTTCAGTCCTGCGATCCTCAGTCCAGTCATTGATGTTGCTGCCTGCATGTGCTCCCCAGTGTGTCCTGTGTCTAGTGTTCTTGCCTGATCCTCCCTACCCTGTTTGGACCCCTTGTGGTCTGTTTCCTTCGCCCTTCCTGTAGTGTAGTTTTCTTTAATAAAGCCCCTTTTGGTTTTCCTCCATCCCTGTCTTCGCCTCTGTCCTTGCCCTCGACGTGACACCATTACAGTGTGACCAGGTAAATGCTGCTAGCTGGACACCACACTACTGTAAATGCTACTGAAGGCTTACCTCAGTTTATCATTATTCCCTTCGTCTTGAAAGAGAACAGCAGCAAAAAGTGGGAAAATGATTTAAAAAATAAAGAACACTGTTCTGTTAGTAAGCTTCTTAAGGTAAAGTCATTTTAAATAATTAGAATAACTGATACTTTATTAATACCTGTGGAGAAATTGTCTTTACGCCTCCCTCAACTTGCTCTTTATAGAGTAATGTCTCCTAAGTAGACATTAGTTTTAAATGGCTTCAGTACAAAGGAGACCATCCCTCTGGATTGTACCAAAGTCTACTCTGCATTACGCCACTTTTTAAAACCCTCCGTTTAACCCATATATCGTAGAAAAACTGACATTAATACCAGTGGCTATAGGTATATTTGGTGCTTTCAGATGTCTGTGAATTCTTTTAATGTTTTCCCGGTGTGTGTAGAAATCGCTGAAGTGCTTCATGTCATACCTTTCAATGTGAATGAACCGAGTCATTATGCGTTGGTGAGAGCTGGCTAGGTATATGTTATACTCCACTAGGCCCACTTTTCTTCATAACTGTCATTCAGCAATATTCATTCCTTTCCTTATATTTAATGCCTCTGCTGTGCTGGGAGTCAGCTTCCATTGGGATCCATGCTCTGGATCAATATTCCGTTAACCTGAACTGTTCAACAGACTGCAGACCACATTCTGCAATTTCATCTGCTGTCTGACCACTAACAGGAAGTATAAAAGACAAGCACACCCTCAGAATGGATTCATATGTGGCCTTCCCAGTATGCACCTCTGTCAGCAGGTCAATGACAGATCTAAACCAATTTTGCCTGAGCTACGGAGCCCCTGCATCTCTGGACAGACCTAATCCATCTCTGGTCCAGTTGACACCCATAGGCACTGCTCAGGCTGAAGTTGACAGCCGCAGGCAGAATCCGTTGTGCGTGTTTCTCCTCACCGTTTGACCCCAGATGCCCCCCAGGGAGTACTATGTGGTCCTACCTTTTCACCACCAGAGTTGCCCTCAGTTGAGAACTGATCTCCATGATGTCTCACTCAACTTGAGGCCTGATTGGTGGAATCCCAGCTGGTAGGATGAACGCTGAGGAGGGACGTACATAAGTTATTGTGTTGCTGTAGAAGAGGAAAGATCTTAGTTTTGCTATCTGTTGTTGCATGGCTTGGATACAAACAATACTGATTAGCAGGGATTAAAATAGGAATAGGAGACATTTAAGATCTACCCTGAAGGTTTTTCAAACCAGTCATTTAGATCAGGAAATTCATATACATAATAGCCAGCTGAAACTTTATAAAACTTCTGTCAGAACAAATAAATACATTTTTAATCTGAAAAATAATAAATAAAAATGGGAGGATGGTGCTAAAGGGGTCTAGTTTCAATCTTCCAGTCTGTCAGCTTAACATTTATAGAAAGTGCCAGACAGTAAAACACCTTTGCCAAGTGAATGAAAGAAGCTTGACCTCGTTGGATGATGGACTAAGAGCAGTGCTAAACAACGCTCACGCCCTGACTCCCCCCACCTGTCCCAAAGCAGGATGCATGGGGAAGTGCGGGGAAGCATTGGTGAATGCTGGTGAAGGTGCCGCTATTGCAACTTCAGACAAAGGCACTAGGACTTCGAGCCTCAGTGCCGAGTCTCTGAGAGCTCATCAAAACACTGACGGGCCAAGCAGCCCAGCAAATGGAATGTTGTCTTTCCCAGGAATGGATGCCAGAGGGCTCCAAATATCTGCTGTGAGCCATAGACTGTGAGTGTCTGTGCCTTTGTTTGTGTACAGAGTGAAGGTGCCACTCACAGCTGGTTTTCCCGCCATGCTGCTGGGATGAAGAGCTGCTCATGCGGAGACTGCTGGTCCAGCAGAAACCTGTGGCACGCCAGCAACACTGAATATGGTGTTGGGTCCAGCACTGGCGATGCATTGTTTGACCCTGTCGATCCTGTGTTTCACTCTCCCAGAACACCCTAAGGCGTGATGGTAATGGAACCCCTGTGCCAGAAATTGAGGGCTGATTCTATGCATGAGCCGTCTGCATGCAGTCCCAGCATGCTCTGGGCTGGAGACACGTGTGGAGCCGCTGAGCTGCAGTGTGCTTGGGTAACACTGCCTTCAGTGACTCACAGAGCCGTGCTCTGTTGCTTTGGAAGGCTTCTCTTCTTCCACACAGGAACTCACAATAGCAGAGCCCGAAATGACAGCCCTCCACAGGAACACACAGCGCTGTGTGCATATCCCTGGTGGGTGTGCACATCAATCTCACTGATTATACCCGGTGACTGACTGCTCCTGTTCTGTCCAAAACACGCCTCTTGGGTCTCGCGTTCTCAGCATTCCCTGGAAGAGCGGTCCCCTGGCTGAGTGCTGTAGAGAGAGTCTGTGATCTGGCTAGGATCTACGTCCATGTGGACAGATGTATCGTAGACAACCAGAGTTCCTGCCTGGCTGTTCTCTGGCTTTCATTATCCAGGTAAAATTATCGGACCCTTTCAAAACTGTTTTGCTCCTTAAACAAATTAATTGAGTTGATTTTGTTGAAAAAGGAGGAAATTAATTCATTTAGGCAGACTCTCAAACATGCCTGTCGGTATGTCGAGCCCACACTCACTGAACACCAGGGGGCAGTGTTCACACCCACAATGGCACCTCGGATTTTTTTGCCACATGTACTGAGGATAGTGTCACATGATGAGCATGGTTGATCGATCTCTGATGAGATGATGAGTGTTCACTGGTCCAGTACCTTTCCTCGCATACTGACTTCCCCAGAATATATGGTTCTGATGTGTTTTGGGTCACCGATGCCCTCAGTTTGGTGCTGATAGATGAAGGTTTGGGTCCGTTAGGTAGCTAGTGCCACGGCGCACACCTGTGGCTGAGCGTGCCGGCTCTTGTAGGCCTGGCAGTGGGCCCATCCAGATCGGGCTCCCGGCTGTTCCAGCTTGTGAGGAGGACAAGCAAACCCTGGGTCCACTGGCCCTCAGGAGCCTGTCAGAGCGCATGTTAAATTAGCCATTTGTTTTTGCTCACAGGGAGGTCTGCACACAAAACTGATGTGGAACGAGGCCTGGCCTGCCTGTGGCTCAGCAAGGACCCACTCCATGCATACTAGCTGTAACAGGTCTGTTACCGTCACACACGCAGCCGGCGGGCAGGACAGCAGGACACAGAGAACGGCTGTCAGAGGCCCCACATCACTCAGATCTCCCTCATAAAGAAGGCCGAGTGCGAGTGGCCCCCGCCACCCTCGCCGGGCCCAGCCCAGCCTGGCTGAGCTGCAGTAAGAGCGGAGTGCTTGGAGGCCATAGATCCCAACTGGAGCACAGAGATCCTGTTTGAAGAGTGGAACCCTTCATATCTCTGTGTCACTGTTAATTTAAGTGCATCTCTCAACCTGTGTCTGTCACTCTAAGTGTATCTCCCAGCCAGAATCCATCAATCAAGTGCATCTCTCAACCTGTGTCTGTCGGTCTAAGTGTATCTCCCAGCCTGTATCTATCAGTCTATCTCTATAGAGTTTAACAGCAGCAACAGCTTGTTAGCTACTTTTCTTTATATGTTTGACATTCTGATTATTTGGTTTTAAATTTCTTACAAATTACTTCCCAGGTACAAACTGATATTAAAATAATATAAAAATTCCAACAAACTGCCACGCATCTGGCTTGAGACTGTAAGGATTGCAGTCCCTTAATGACAGGTGGGAACAGTTTCTGAAGCACGGTCCCCTTTAAAACCACTCTGGAGAATAAGGTCCCTTCACAGAGCCCTGCTGCACGACACTGAGCTGAGGACAAGCAGGCTAACATTTGAATTAGCATCCCTGCACGCATCTGCCTTCTGGAGTGAAACCCAAATCACCCCACTGTGCAGGTTCCAGGCTGTATTTGGTTCTTGTGTTCAGAGGCCTCTAATGTAACTGTGCTGCCGCTGTCACCGACAGTGATTCATTCTCTTGAATATCCATGTTTATTTAATGTGTGATCTGAAGCCTGTGATGTCATTGTGATGTTAGTGTCTCAGACAGTGATTCATTCTCTTAGTTGAATATCCTACTTTTTATAAAGTTTGTCTGTTCAGAATTCTGTGTCATTGAATTGTTACTGTGCTGTCACAGTCCAAGACACCGCCTTGGTTCATAATCCTGCTGTTGAATGGAGAGTCCCCACAAAGATGTGAATACAAACATGTCACATACGCTGTCTTGGTTCACTCTACTACTGTTTATTTAGTTTATGTGTTCAGAAGCCTGTATCACTGGGCTGTCCTCTGTTAATTTCCTGTCACTGATCCGGGCAGCATAACTTTAATGAATAAATCCATCATGCTCCAATGGGGCAGGAAAGCTGTATGTTTGCCGCTGTGAGATTTCTGTGTGTCTGCCCATGCTACCTGCATCCCACTTTACCCCCCCAGGCAGGTTGCTTTCTGTCCCCTGGCTTCCCATACCCCTGATCACCCTGGCAGAGATGTACTTCCACTTTGAATGAAACGATTGTCAACTAACCTCACAGGTCAACAGTTACAGGTCAGCAGGTGCCTTTGCTTAAATGTTAGTGATGGCTCCGTGTCACACCATCCATATGGAACAGTTTGTTTGGTCACGTTTCCCCCATTATGACACCCTTTGGCCATCTGCTCCTGGTCACATGTTCTAATGAGCCATACATCAAACAGGTTTGTGGGGGAGGGGTGTTCAAGTGATTAAAGACAGGGTGGAGACAGACTGTCATGCATCTTCACGAGCCCCGCTTTGCTTCTGAAAATCAGGACTTGTTTCTGTACACTTGTTGCGTGTCCTAATTTTACCCACTACTGGCGGTGATTCCCATATATCAGCACTATATCTGCCTTTTCATAATCTGTAAACCTAGGTACTGTGATGTATATTCTGCCTGTTCATGGGATAATCTCTAATCTAATCTAATCTAATCTAATGTGTATTCTACCTCTACATGGGATAATCTCTAATCCCAGGAAGCATTATGTGTATTATACCTCTACATGGGATAATCTCTAATCTAATCTAATCTAATCTAATGTGTATTCTACCTCTACATGGGATAATCTCTAATCCCAGGAAGCATTATGTGTATTATACCTCTACATGGGATAATCTCTAATCTAATCTAATCTAATCTAATGTGTATTCTACCTCTACATGGGATAATCTCTAATCCCAGTAAGCATTATATGTATTCTACCTCTACATGGGATAATCTCTAATCCCAGGATCTGTGATGTGTATTCTGATTGTTCCTGGGGTAATCCCACAACCAGCAGTGTATATTTCATCTGTTCATAGGATAATCAGAATCAGAACTTTACTGCCATTATGTACCAACATACCAGAATTGTTTGTGGTCCAATGCCAAACATGAAGTACATAATATTAAAGGAGAAACACTTCACAGAATACTATGTATAAAAATAGGAATTCAACAAAGCACACAAACATTTACAGAGGACCTCCACGATCATACAGATGATAGAATGAAAGAGATCTTATGACAACAATGAACATAGAAGAGGAGAATTATCCCTGGCTGAATGGACTGCATGTGAGTCACGGGGTTACTGAAGTACTAGGTGAGTTTATTTATCCCTTCTGTTCCTCTTCTGATCAACATCCTTGTTTATTAAATCAGCATTCACGTAGTGCTATATTTACATCAAAGTGAAGTGCTGCTTTCTAAATTCCATTTTTAAAATGAATCCTGGGTCTAGATTATGGAGAAGTGCCTACTGGGAATTGCATTACAGAAATGATGGCAAAATCGTAATTTTATGACTTCTACTAACAGTGAATGGCTCACAGTGTTAATCACTAGCAAATGCACCATACAAGCATTCTATGTTCTTTTAGTGCCCCTTGTGGTGAAATGTCTCGCTGATTAAAAGATGATAACATTAGCTTTGGCTTGGTTCAGCAAGCAGGTAGGAGAACCGGTGTCTGTAAATAGCCTACAGTGTGTGAGATGGACTTCCATTCCGTCTCCAGTGTCCCCATGCTTCTTGGCGTTCAGACACAGAGTAGGACACCTGAGTGAATTGTCGTGGTTGTGATGGGCTCTGCTCTGGCAGGAGGTCATCTGAGCATGGGAAGGAAGAGCACAAAAGGACAGGGCTCTACAGTATGCTACTGAGGTGTACACACGGTCTGAAGGGCAGGTGCTCAAACAGGGCTGTGGGGTTCTCAGTGGATTTTGCATGACCTTCAGTTATTGAAAAGGGACAGATTATTTAAACATACTGCCAAAGGAAGGCACCATTTTATAATCCCTCTAAAAATACTTCTTTCAGCCTTTTAATTTTCTGAGGCATACACTTACCTGTCAGACGCAATCGTTTCATTGTACTGTGTCACTTGATGTGAACTCTGAATGGCTGGGCCTTAGTTCCATCTGGGTGCTGCAGTTGGTGGCAACTGCTTTAAAGATGCAATGCTAGGGACACATCTGAAGGGGGTGTTGTAGTGTCTGAAGTGTGCAAAGTGGAAGGATCCTCAGTAGTCCTTCTTAGCACCATTGTGAGCCATTGGAAAAAGGTGCTCCAAGAGGGCACCCCATGGGGAGGATGTTCAGAATTGTCTCCAAGGGGTCCAGGGTCAGTCCTGTAAGGGAGCTGGGCTTGCCTGGTGAGTGTGGTCAGGCATTTGGTGTCGCCTCAACTAATAATGCTTCCTGGCAGTCCACAGTGTAAAAGTACACCGGCCTCAATGGATTGGTAAAACATCCGTGGCAGTTCACTACACACATTTTTACACCAGAGGTCCATCACCAACTCCTTTGTCTTGCTGATGTCCTGCTTGTTCTCCCTGCACCACAGCACAAAGTTCTCCACCAGTGTCCTACAGACTTATATCCATTGCTGATGCGTCCTACAATGGAGGAGTTGAAGAACTTCTGTAGATTGCAAGAACAGGTGTTGCGCTAGCTGTCCAAATTGTAGAGCATAAGCAGAAAGGGAGACAGGATTCCTGAAGAAGTTCCATCCATCCCAAAATCTACAACTACCTTCAGCAAATAGCTTGAACACAGTCACACATTTGTATTCATATCTTTGTGTGAACTTTCATGTCATTTCTACAGGAAAAGTTTTTTGATTGCAGTCATGGATTTTTATAAAACTTAGTTTCCCCTTGTGGGGACTGATAAAGTGGTCCGCACAATGTCAAAATAACAGGCTTTACATTACTATACAAACACACACCGATGAATGCTTTAACAGCTATTTTCTGCAAGAGTTTCAGACTCATATCTGTTTATTTTTATATACCCACTTAGTGTACAGTGAGGGATTGGATGCAAGGTAAGAATAACTTGGGAAGCCACACCTGTTACCAAATCCTTCAATGTGGGCTAGTGCAGATATTTGGCAGCTACAACAAAAGCTGCATGTGAACAGAACAAGGCAGTGGTGTGAACAGATCTTTGACTCATGATGCAGTGCTCTGCTCACTCTCCTCTCTAGAGATCCATTGATTCACAGCGCTTTTCCACTGGCGTACAAGAAGCAGACTGTACCCGGCCCACTCCACAAAGAGACTACAGTTGCAGCATGATTCCAGCTCGCTTCAATTTTCCACTGCAGAAGGTTGTTCACACAGTGTACATCATGATTTACTAAGAGCTCATTTCTGCTAGTATGTCCATGAGCATCAAACACTAGTGGAATTAGCATTAACTTGCATAAATTTGCATAAATCTATTCCATTCAATCATTCTATAATACATTTTCCAAGTAGGAGGTTGGAAATTTTCAAGTTCTGAGTTATTGGGAATGCATCAATTCAATACTACTAATCTATGCATATCAACACAGATAACTGTTCTCTAGTCTCCATGCATTTCAACCAATCAGATCGTCGCAAAATGACCAAGGTTGGATTTCCCAAAAGCAATTGATCTTAGCAAATAGCTAACAAGATAATGAATAAGGGAAGTAAATACGCAAGTAAGGTCCAGGAGTATTTGCGAAAAGCCTTTGTTATTCCAGAATTAATGAACAAACTAAATAGTACTTTGCTGGCTCTTCTCCAGCTTCTGTGTGACAAAAGCACAGACTGACAATAACAGTAAAATTGATTCCACATATATGGCGAAATACAAGTCAAATCATTGCCAGAAACACTTTTTAAAAATGAATAATACAACATTTAATCCAAAAACTACCAAAACACGCAAAAAACACACAGACTGGATCCCAAATTAAATTATTAGCTGCAAATGTACCCCAGAGGAGTAAATATTTGAAAAATTCTGCAGCAATGTCTCTTACCAGAAATCACACTTTGTAGTAAGCAGTACCCTAAAACACTGTTTGGCGTCATTTCGTACCCTAGAGGGGTTTAAAACTCCATTTAACCGTACTAAATAGCAACATATCATGGTGAAATCACCAAAACTAAAAGTTATTCAGATTAATAATAATTGTATAATTGTCTGTTTAATCTGATATTATAATTATTGCGATACAGTCACATGACCTTTCACCACGTGCAGATTCATTTCATTTCCACCACTCTGTCTGGGTACTTAACTTTTTTGTTATGTTTTTTTAAACTTTGTTGATAAAATTTGATGAAATTTGGATGGCATCTGGCTTGTGTTAATATTTTGTTTATTTTTACTCTAAAATATAATAAACATTGTGGTATGAACTGTAGAGGGAAAAGTGTGGGCAAAGTATCTTGGTGTATTCTCGGGTAAGTAAAAGCATACAGTAAATCGCTGGCTTATTATTCATCATATATTATTGTATACATTTTGCTATCTTAATATTGTCCTGTTACGTTAAGCCATTTATTCTGTGTTGTAATGTTAACATTACAGTGCTGTGCCTGTTTTCATTATTACGACTAATTTGGTTTGATTGCACATAAGTGAATGTTTTGTAGGTAAATTACACATCGATTTATTTGCTGTTGCATTATAGTTATTCACTAGGTCAACCACTCCCAGCAAACTTGCGTTACTCCCACAAGAACCATGTTTCTTATCAAGAAAGTTGGAGAAGTTCACACTATACTATGTTTTACATATTTGTTTGCGCCTGGATGGTAGAGGCTGTTCATGCTGAATCCAATTAAACATTGAAATATAGTTTAGGATTATTTAGAGCGTGTTAAGGCTGTGAGCAAGGAAGCATAGAACACAGAGGTGCAAGTTTTATTATGTATATATTTAAATACAAGTAAAAAACAAAAATCATTTAAGGGCTCAGGAGAGAGGCCGTCGCTTTGAGGAGGTGGGTCAGAAACCACAGGCACCATGTTTATATGGCTTCCAGGGTGGAGAGCTCTGAAAAGCAGAAATAAAAATGTCCTTGTTAGTGTGACACATAAAGAAATACGACATCCTTCAATATGCTGATCCCCTTCCTCATCATTTTTTCCTCCTCTAGTCACTATCAATGGGAATTCCATTGATCCCTTCCTCTTTTTTCAGTGGACCTCCTCACTCTCCATCTCTGTCTGTTCTCCTATTTCACACCTCTTCTTCTCCTCTCTCCTTTGCCTAGGCTCCATGCTCCTCATCCGTCCATTCATGTTCTCGTTTTCTTTCACACTTCCTTCCTCTGCCTTGTCTTTCTTCTCTTTCTCTCTCATGGCAACAATCTCTTCTGTACACTTACTCAAAAACCCCTTGATTTCCATTTCCAGCTCAGAAGCTGAATTTTCTAAATCTTCTAATTCATGCAATATAAAATCCACCATCTCCCTCAGTTTCTCCTCTCGTCTTTCCTCCAAGAAATCAATGCACGTTTTCACATCCATTATGAATCTGAGGGTACAAGACAAGCAGCCATTTATGACCTGTCTTAAACTGAAGACTCTCCTAATTAGGCTCCCTCACAAATGAGTGTGCAAACTGCAAACATGCAGAGTGGAGGTATGAAGCCAAAAAGTGAGCCAATACACCTTTCATATGCCATTCATATTTTGCATATTAATTACGCACAATATATACAGTTAGTGAAGCGTAGTATATTTAAGTAATATTCAAAATATTATTGACCATATTAATCTGCTTCTCTAAAAGAATTACTTCTCAAGCTGGACTGTACTCACCGTTTCGGATCAAACTGAAGTATTCTTCACACTTGATAGTGAAAAGAATATTATAAAGTACTATTTCACTAATTTTGAAAAACTTCAAAAACGCAGAAATATTTGAAAGTCTACTGAAGCCAAGTCCTATTCACAATCAGCGGTGGCCATAGGCCTGGCTTTTGATTTCCCGCAGCTTTGACACTGGGTTCTTGTTTAAAATCTCACTGATCTGATTTTCCGTAATGCTTTTTAAGAAAAGGGGGACTATAACGGTCTCATTTTAAAATGTCACAGCTCCAGAGTCGTGCCGATGATTCCTGTGATATATGGACCCCTGCAGACAGTTTTAGCTGCCCACAGCTTCCCACATTGTTCACCATTTGGAAGTTTTTGCTTCCTCAATTTTTCTGAATATTTTAAACCAGTAACTCTGTGAAAAAGTTGGGCTTAGACTCTCCTGAGAGTAGGTTGGCTTTCCAAGGCTATGCAGTCCCACACACACACACACACACACACACAGTCATGTAATCATATGTTTTTGGGCACTGCTCATTCATTTTTATGGGAAAAATGCTAAATAAGTAACCAAGCAAAATACTACAGTTGTTGAATTTTTTTTTTCTCATTGGAGTCATAGATTTTTATTAAATTGAGTTTTTCCTGATGGGGACCAGGAAATTGGTCCCCATAAGGGAAAAAAACAGGTAATCATCATGTTGTGTGGACATTGTGTCCCGATAAGGTAAGGTATACCTGCTTACACACACAAACACGCAGACACACACACACACACACACATATTGGTGTACCTATCTAAATGGGGACCTTCCATTCATTTCTATGGTTGAAAAAAGACTCTAATCCTATTGACGGGACACATAACCCCCACCCAGCTCTAACCTTAACCAAAAGTAAGTTTCGAGTTTTACCAAACTTTGGGGACATTTTGATCAACAAATGTGATCTGTGCAAAGCCAAACAGACACCGACACACACACACTGATCAACATTAAAAGCACTGGCAAGTGAATATGCAAAATATGTAAAAAATAAAGTAAATAAATAAATAAATAAATTGATTATCTCATTACAATGGCAGTACAATATGTATGTGTGTGTGTGTGTCTGTGTGTGTGTGTGTGTGTAAATCCCTCATCCTACTGCCTTGAATGAGAGGATTTTTGTCACTCTATCTGGTGTTTTTTTTTTATCATTCCAATTTTTTATGAGTATGTCAATTTATTCCTCATAATGTCGCATCATTGTTTGCTATTTCTGGTTTGATTAGTGCTTTTAAAAACACAAATTTCCACTTATGCTACTGTAATAAATGGAACTATTTGTTCAATTAATGTTTTCTAGGGTCCTAATTTAAAGTATCACACAGAATCAAGGACTAAATTTGAAGACACAGATGCAGCAGCCACAGATTTCCACATGTGCTCCGTCAACAACTTGAGATACTGCTGTTCCTACGGTAAGATGATGTTCTGTCTGCGAGGGAGCTTGGAGCAGCAAAAACAAGGACCGGCATCATTACCGCAAAGATCATTACCGGGCGCACACACGCCCACACACACAAGCCAATTTAGAGACACTAATTTACCTAAGTACACCTCTTTCAATCTTGGGAGTAAAACAGAGGATCCAGAGAAAATTCATATAACACTAGGAGAACATGCAAACCTCACACACAGAGCAAAAGTGATCTTTGACTCCCAGCCCCCAAAGGTGTGATGTAACTTATGTGTCCTGAGCCTCTGTGCCGTCCAGACCCGAAAAATCACCCAACCATCAGTTTGTTTGTACTGGGCAGAGTCACCTGGGGCTCGTGCCAAGCAGCACAGGGCACAAGGCTGGGGTACATCCTGGGCAGGATGCTAGTCCATCACAGGTCATATACACACACACTCATACACTATGGGAAATTGTAGATGTACCAATTAGCCTAAACAATGTCTGCAGGAAAACATTCATGCATACACCGAGCAGCAGGGGCATTGCTAGAGATTGTGGGCCCCATGAAGGCATATCATATTGGGCCCCCCAGTCCAGACCAATCCAGCTATTCTCCCAATTTTTTAGGCCGCCTGTCATTCAGGGGCCCTTGGAATCATTGTAACTTTCCCCTGCCATTACGGCACCCCTGCCAAGGAGTGATGAGATTCAAAGCCCCAAACCCATCGGTGACAGACAACAGGGCCACCAGCTAAGCCTCCATGACACCCTACTTTCAAGTCAATACATACTTAAAAGTGTTGAAGTTTAAATGACCATGTGATAATTTCAATTATATTATATTGGGGTCAAAATGACCCCATATTAGTTTCATCATATTAACACAATTCATGTTTAATTGAAGTTACTGAAAACTACCAGCATTAAAGGATGTCAAACAAGCTTTTAAGTAATAATGTGGATAGTATTGGTAGGATAAGGGAAAACACACACACGCACACAGGTATTATTTTTCTAAACACACAGGTATTTTTTTTTTAAATAATAATTTTATATTATTTTTTTAATCAATCAGCATACCCTATACTGGTATAAACAATGAAATGACAAATGCCTTATATGGAGGGCCCTCTGTGATGTCAACAGAACAGAATTCCGGAACTGGTCAGTGATGTCATCGAAGGAAGATTTTTCTATATAAGAAGCAATTGCACCTTCACATTTCATTCTTAGAGACTCTCTCAAAGGAAGCACTGGTGAAAGAGAATCTAAGCTATATCGTTTGCATAATTTCATTATGGGTTTAAGTTGCACAAAGGTGCAGGGCCCTAAACAAAAAAATGTTCAGGGCCCAAAAAAGAAAGGCACTCTTCTCAGGTTCTGGAAGAAGCTGAGGAGGACTACGCCAAGAGATACAGACACTGCTACCATGGCTGAAGGCGGCATTGAGATGGCTAGTGATTGCCCTGCTGCCAAACAAGATGGTAACGTACAGCAGGAGAGCAGCCCACTTGACAAGGCTGGCTCAGACATGGCAATGGATGACAGACAGCAGGAGAGCAGCCCTCTGGACGAGGCAGGCTCAGACATGGCAATGGATGACAGACAGCAGGAGAGCAGCCCTCTGGACGAGGCTGGCTCAGACCTGGAACTAGACGACGGACAGCAGGAGAGCAGCCCTCTGGACGAGGCTGGCTCAGACCTGGAACTAGACGACGGACAGCAGGAGAGCAGCCCTCTGGACGAGGCTGGCTCAGACCTGGAACTAGACGACGGACAGCAGGAGAGCAGCCCTCTGGACGAGGCTGGCTCAGACCTGGAACTAGACGACGGACAGCAGGAGAGCAGCCCTCTGGACGAGGCTGGCTCAGACCTGGAACTAGACGACGGACAGCAGGAGAGCAGCCCTCTGGACGAGGCTGGCTCAGACCTGGAACTAGACGACGGACAGCAGGAGAGCAGCCCTCTGGACGAGGCTGGCTCAGACCTGGAAATAGACGACGGACAGCAGGAGAGCAGCCCTCTGGACGAGGCTGGCTCAGACCTGGAACTAGACGATGGACAGCAGGAGAGCAGCCCTCTGGACGAGGCAGGCTCAGACATGGCAATGGATGACGGACAGCAGGAGAGCAGCCCTCTAGATGAGGCTGGCTCATGCTGGAAAAAGGTGACAGACAGCAGGAGAGCAGCCCTCTGGATGTGGCTGCCTCAGACATGGCAATGGATGACGGACAGCAGGAGAGCAGCCCTCAGGACGAGGCTGGCTCTGACATGGCAATGGATGACTGACAGCAGGAGAGTAGCCCTCTGGATGAGGCTGGCTCATGCTGGACAAACTGTTTTCCAGCAAGCTCACAGAATATATATTTTTTCATAATCATTTTTATATTTGTTTTGAAGAATAAAATATAGTTATTAAGGAACTGTGTGTGGTTTATCTGTTAAACTGACCACTGAACTTTAACATAAACAGAGGAAACATCACATAATGCTATAATCACTGTAGATTGCAAGAACAGGTGTTGCGCTAGCTGTCCAAATTGTAGAGCATAAGCAGAAAGGGAGACAGGATTCCTGAAGAAGTTCCATCCATCCCAAAATCTACAACTACCTTCAGCAAATAGCTTGAACACAGTCACACATTTGTATTCATATCTTTGTGTGAACTTTCATGTCATTTCTACAGGAAAAGTTTTTTGATTGCAGTCATGGATTTTTATAAAACTTAGTTTCCCCTTGTGGGGACTGATAAAGTGGTCCGCACAATGTCAAAATAACAGGCTTTACATTACTATACAAACACACACCGATGAATGCTTTAACAGCTATTTTCTGCAAGAGTTTCAGACTCATATCTGTTTATTTTTATATACCCACTTAGTGTACAGTGAGGGATTGGATGCAAGGTAAGAATAACTTGGGAAGCCACACCTGTTACCAAATCCTTCAATGTGGGCTAGTGCAGATATTTGGCAGCTACAACAAAAGCTGCATGTGAACAGAACAAGGCAGTGGTGTGAACAGATCTTTGACTCATGATGCAGTGCTCTGCTCACTCTCCTCTCTAGAGATCCATTGATTCACAGCGCTTTTCCACTGGCGTACAAGAAGCAGACTGTACCCGGCCCACTCCACAAAGAGACTACAGTTGCAGCATGATTCCAGCTCGCTTCAATTTTCCACTGCAGAAGGTTGTTCACACAGTGTACATCATGATTTACTAAGAGCTCATTTCTGCTAGTATGTCCATGAGCATCAAACACTAGTGGAATTAGCATTAACTTGCATAAATTTGCATAAATCTATTCCATTCAATCATTCTATAATACATTTTCCAAGTAGGAGGTTGGAAATTTTCAAGTTCTGAGTTATTGGGAATGCATCAATTCAATACTACTAATCTATGCATATCAACACAGATAACTGTTCTCTAGTCTCCATGCATTTCAACCAATCAGATCGTCGCAAAATGACCAAGGTTGGATTTCCCAAAAGCAATTGATCTTAGCAAATAGCTAACAAGATAATGAATAAGGGAAGTAAATACGCAAGTAAGGTCCAGGAGTATTTGCGAAAAGCCTTTGTTATTCCAGAATTAATGAACAAACTAAATAGTACTTTGCTGGCTCTTCTCCAGCTTCTGTGTGACAAAAGCACAGACTGACAATAACAGTAAAATTGATTCCACATATATGGCGAAATACAAGTCAAATCATTGCCAGAAACACTTTTTAAAAATGAATAATACAACATTTAATCCAAAAACTACCAAAACACGCAAAAAACACACAGACTGGATCCCAAATTAAATTATTAGCTGCAAATGTACCCCAGAGGAGTAAATATTTGAAAAATTCTGCAGCAATGTCTCTTACCAGAAATCACACTTTGTAGTAAGCAGTACCCTAAAACACTGTTTGGCGTCATTTCGTACCCTAGAGGGGTTTAAAACTCCATTTAACCGTACTAAATAGCAACATATCATGGTGAAATCACCAAAACTAAAAGTTATTCAGATTAATAATAATTGTATAATTGTCTGTTTAATCTGATATTATAATTATTGCGATACAGTCACATGACCTTTCACCACGTGCAGATTCATTTCATTTCCACCACTCTGTCTGGGTACTTAACTTTTTTGTTATGTTTTTTTAAACTTTGTTGATAAAATTTGATGAAATTTGGATGGCATCTGGCTTGTGTTAATATTTTGTTTATTTTTACTCTAAAATATAATAAACATTGTGGTATGAACTGTAGAGGGAAAAGTGTGGGCAAAGTATCTTGGTGTATTCTCGGGTAAGTAAAAGCATACAGTAAATCGCTGGCTTATTATTCATCATATATTATTGTATACATTTTGCTATCTTAATATTGTCCTGTTACGTTAAGCCATTTATTCTGTGTTGTAATGTTAACATTACAGTGCTGTGCCTGTTTTCATTATTACGACTAATTTGGTTTGATTGCACATAAGTGAATGTTTTGTAGGTAAATTACACATCGATTTATTTGCTGTTGCATTATAGTTATTCACTAGGTCAACCACTCCCAGCAAACTTGCGTTACTCCCACAAGAACCATGTTTCTTATCAAGAAAGTTGGAGAAGTTCACACTATACTATGTTTTACATATTTGTTTGCGCCTGGATGGTAGAGGCTGTTCATGCTGAATCCAATTAAACATTGAAATATAGTTTAGGATTATTTAGAGCGTGTTAAGGCTGTGAGCAAGGAAGCATAGAACACAGAGGTGCAAGTTTTATTATGTATATATTTAAATACAAGTAAAAAACAAAAATCATTTAAGGGCTCAGGAGAGAGGCCGTCGCTTTGAGGAGGTGGGTCAGAAACCACAGGCACCATGTTTATATGGCTTCCAGGGTGGAGAGCTCTGAAAAGCAGAAATAAAAATGTCCTTGTTAGTGTGACACATAAAGAAATACGACATCCTTCAATATGCTGATCCCCTTCCTCATCATTTTTTCCTCCTCTACTCACTATCAATGGGAATTCCATTGATCCCTTCCTCTTTTTTCAGTGGACCTCCTCACTCTCCATCTCTGTCTGTTCTCCTATTTCACACCTCTTCTTCTCCTCTCTCCTTTGCCTAGGCTCCATGCTCCTCATCCGTCCATTCATGTTCTCGTTTTCTTTCACACTTCCTTCCTCTGCCTTGTCTTTCTTCTCTTTCTCTCTCATGGCAACAATCTCTTCTGTACACTTACTCAAAAACCCCTTGATTTCCATTTCCAGCTCAGAAGCTGAATTTTCTAAATCTTCTAATTCATGCAATATAAAATCCACCATCTCCCTCAGTTTCTCCTCTCGTCTTTCCTCCAAGAAATCAATGCACGTTTTCACATCCATTATGAATCTGAGGGTACAAGACAAGCAGCCATTTATGACCTGTCTTAAACTGAAGACTCTCCTAATTAGGCTCCCTCACAAATGAGTGTGCAAACTGCAAACATGCAGAGTGGAGGTATGAAGCCATACAGTGAGCCAATACACCTTTCATATGCCATTCATATTTTGCATATTAATTACGCACAATATATACAGTTAGTGAAGCGTAGTATATTTAAGTAATATTCAAAATATTATTGACCATATTAATCTGCTTCTCTAAAAGAATTACTTCTCAAGCTGGACTGTACTCACCGTTTCGGATCAAACTGAAGTATTCTTCACACTTGATAGTGAAAAGAATATTATAAAGTACTATTTCACTAATTTTGAAAAACTTCAAAAACGCAGAAATATTTGAAAGTCTACTGAAGCCAAGTCCTATTCACAATCAGCGGTGGCCATAGGCCTGGCTTTTGATTTCCCGCAGCTTTGACACTGGGTTCTTGTTTAAAATCTCACTGATCTGATTTTCCGTAATGCTTTTTAAGAAAAGGGGGACTATAACGGTCTCATTTTAAAATGTCACAGCTCCAGAGTCGTGCCGATGATTCCTGTGATATATGGACCCCTGCAGACAGTTTTAGCTGCCCACAGCTTCCCACATTGTTCACCATTTGGAAGTTTTTGCTTCCTCAATTTTTCTGAATATTTTAAACCAGTAACTCTGTGAAAAAGTTGGGCTTAGACTCTCCTGAGAGTAGGTTGGCTTTCCAAGGCTATGCAGTCCCACACACACACACACACACACACACAGTCATGTAATCATATGTTTTTGGGCACTGCTCATTCATTTTTATGGGAAAAATGCTAAATAAGTAACCAAGCAAAATACTACAGTTGTTGAATTTTTTTTTTCTCATTGGAGTCATAGATTTTTATTAAATTGAGTTTTTCCTGATGGGGACCAGGAAATTGGTCCCCATAAGGGAAAAAAACAGGTAATCATCATGTTGTGGGGACATTGTGTCCCGATAAGGTAAGGTATACCTGCTTACACACACAAACACGCAGACACACACACACACACACACATATTGGTGTACCTATCTAAATGGGGACCTTCCATTCATTTCTATGGTTGAAAAAAGACTCTAATCCTATTGACGGGACACATAACCCCCACCCAGCTCTAACCTTAACCAAAAGTAAGTTTCGAGTTTTACCAAACTTTGGGGACATTTTGATCAACAAATGTGATCTGTGCAAAGCCAAACAGACACCGACACACACACACTGATCAACATTAAAAGCACTGGCAAGTGAATATGCAAAATATGTAAAAAATAAAGTAAATAAATAAATAAATAAATTGATTATCTCATTACAATGGCAGTACAATATGTATGTGTGTGTGTGTGTGTGTGTGTGTGTGTAAATCCCTCATCCTACTGCCTTGAATGAGAGGATTTTTGTCACTCTATCTGGTGTTTTTTTTTTTATCATTCCAATTTTTTATGAGTATGTCAATTTATTCCTCATAATGTCGCATCATTGTTTGCTATTTCTGGTTTGATTAGTGCTTTTAAAAACACAAATTTCCACTTATGCTACTGTAATAAATGGAACTATTTGTTCAATTAATGTTTTCTAGGGTCCTAATTTAAAGTATCACACAGAATCAAGGACTAAATTTGAAGACACAGATGCAGCAGCCACAGATTTCCACATGTGCTCCGTCAACAACTTGAGATACTGCTGTTCCTACGGTAAGATGATGTTCTGTCTGCGAGGGAGCTTGGAGCAGCAAAAACAAGGACCGGCATCATTACCGCAAAGATCATTACCGGGCGCACACACGCCCACACACACAAGCCAATTTAGAGACACTAATTTACCTAAGTACACCTCTTTCAATCTTGGGAGTAAAACAGAGGATCCAGAGAAAATTCATATAACACTAGGAGAACATGCAAACCTCACACACAGAGCAAAAGTGATCTTTGACTCCCAGCCCCCAAAGGTGTGATGTAACTTATGTGTCCTGAGCCTCTGTGCCGTCCAGACCCGAAAAATCACCCAACCATCAGTTTGTTTGTACTGGGCAGAGTCACCTGGGGCTCGTGCCAAGCAGCACAGGGCACAAGGCTGGGGTACATCCTGGGCAGGATGCTAGTCCATCACAGGTCATATACACACACACTCATACACTATGGGAAATTGTAGATGTACCAATTAGCCTAAACAATGTCTGCAGGAAAACATTCATGCATACACCGAGCAGCAGGGGCATTGCTAGAGATTGTGGGCCCCATGAAGGCATATCATATTGGGCCCCCCAGTCCAGACCAATCCAGCTATTCTCCCAATTTTTTAGGCCGCCTGTCATTCAGGGGCCCTTGGAATCATTGTAACTTTCCCCTGCCATTATGGCACCCCTGCCAAGGAGTGATGAGATTCAAAGCCCCAAACCCATCGGTGACAGACAACAGGGCCACCAGCTAAGCCTCCATGACACCCTACTTTCAAGTCAATACATACTTAAAAGTGTTGAAGTTTAAATGACCATGTGATAATTTCAATTATATTATAATGGGGTCAAAATGACCCCATATTAGTTTCATCATATTAACACAATTCATGTTTAATTGAAGTTACTGAAAACTACCAGCATTAAAGGATGTCAAACAAGCTTTTAAGTAATAATGTGGATAGTATTGGTAGGATAAGGGAAAACACACACACGCACACAGGTATTATTTTTCTAAACACACAGGTATTTTTTTTTTAAATAATAATTTTATATTATTTTTTTAATCAATCAGCATACCCTATACTGGTATAAACAATGAAATGACAAATGCCTTATATGGAGGGCCCTCTGTGATGTCAACAGAACAGAATTCCGGAACTGGTCAGTGATGTCATCGAAGGAAGATTTTTCTATATAAGAAGCAATTGCACCTTCACATTTCATTCTTAGAGACTCTCTCAAAGGAAGCACTGGTGAAAGAGAATCTAAGCTATATCGTTTGCATAATTTCATTATGGGTTTAAGTTGCACAAAGGTGCAGGGCCCTAAACAAAAAAATGTTCAGGGCCCAAAAAAGAAAGGCACTCTTCTCAGGTTCTGGAAGAAGCTGAGGAGGACTACGCCAAGAGATACAGACACTGCTACCATGGCTGAAGGCGGCATTGAGATGGCTAGTGATTGCCCTGCTGCCAAACAAGATGGTAACGTACAGCAGGAGAGCAGCCCACTTGACAAGGCTGGCTCAGACATGGCAATGGATGACAGACAGCAGGAGAGCAGCCCTCTGGACGAGGCAGGCTCAGACATGGCAATGGATGACAGACAGCAGGAGAGCAGCCCTCTGGACGAGGCTGGCTCAGACCTGGAACTAGACGACGGACAGCAGGAGAGCAGCCCTCTGGACGAGGCTGGCTCAGACCTGGAACTAGACGACGGACAGCAGGAGAGCAGCCCTCTGGACGAGGCTGGCTCAGACCTGGAACTAGACGACGGACAGCAGGAGAGCAGCCCTCTGGACGAGGCTGGCTCAGACCTGGAACTAGACGACGGACAGCAGGAGAGCAGCCCTCTGGACGAGGCTGGCTCAGACCTGGAACTAGACGACGGACAGCAGGAGAGCAGCCCTCTGGACGAGGCTGGCTCAGACCTGGAACTAGACGACGGACAGCAGGAGAGCAGCCCTCTGGACGAGGCTGGCTCAGACCTGGAAATAGACGACGGACAGCAGGAGAGCAGCCCTCTGGACGAGGCTGGCTCAGACCTGGAACTAGACGATGGACAGCAGGAGAGCAGCCCTCTGGACGAGGCAGGCTCAGACATGGCAATGGATGACGGACAGCAGGAGAGCAGCCCTCTAGATGAGGCTGGCTCATGCTGGAAAAAGGTGACAGACAGCAGGAGAGCAGCCCTCTGGATGTGGCTGCCTCAGACATGGCAATGGATGACGGACAGCAGGAGAGCAGCCCTCAGGACGAGGCTGGCTCTGACATGGCAATGGATGACTGACAGCAGGAGAGTAGCCCTCTGGATGAGGCTGGCTCATGCTGGACAAACTGTTTTCCAGCAAGCTCACAGAATATATATTTTTTCATAATCATTTTTATATTTGTTTTGAAGAATAAAATATAGTTATTAAGGAACTGTGTGTGGTTTATCTGTTAAACTGACCACTGAACTTTAACATAAACAGAGGAAACATCACATAATGCTATAATCACAAATAACACAAATGCTTCGTCATGAAGCCCTGGGTTTCATCACAAGCGACGCTCTCTGTGAGCGAGTGGAGTCTTTGGCTATGTAGCCGTTCGTGATGGTGTCTGTATCTCATGGCCTGCTGTTCCCTTGCACGCTGCTCTTCCAGTGTAGGTATTGAGGCACTGAGGTTGTCTGTCAGGTGGATGAGGTGAGTAGAGTTGCACCACCTCTTCCAGTAGCTGCTCCAGGACCCTCCCAGGTAGAGCTCAGCCTGACAAATGGTCAGTGTTAGGGTGTACTCACATTTGGCCCGGTTGCCTTATATCATGCCTGAGCATGATTGTTCCCCCCTCCACACTCCCCAACTCGCCTGTGCCCACATTGCGCTTAACGTTCCAGGTCTGAGCATGCTTTCATCATCACTGTGCAATGTTTTGTTTTGAAAAAAATGAAGGAAGAAAAGTGCTATTGCACAGCACAATGGAGCTCATGATTACTGTCCTAATTTTATGGCTGATTTGGAGTCATTTTGGGCACGCAGACACATGGCCATCATATAGAGCCATGCTAGTATGCCACACAGGCATTTCTATTTATTCGTGCTACACATATAAGAAGATAGACCCATATTTTACCAAATATTTTTTTTTTTTTAGTTTTTGTGAGTTGCATCAAGTTTTTCCTGGATACTCTTGTCAGCCCAAATTTCCAGCAAACACTGTCCCTCTGCTGTATAGCAAAGTTATTCATTGTCACCATGTCTGTTAAATATTTGTTGCTGCCCAATCTGTACTCATCCCTTTTTTCCACAATGCAGTTTTGAGGGGAATAAAAGAAAATTTGGAAGAGATTATGGCTGAGGTGGGAGGGGTCGGCATGATCTCGCCAGGTCGCCTTTTTGTTCTTGGGGCAGATAGTGAATCACTGAGGTTGAGGCTGCAGCCAATGAGCTTCTCTGCTGCTTGGACGATGCCCTGCAGCCTCCGGATGTCTTATATAAAATTTTTAATATTAATTGTTGTGTCTATCATTAGAACAGCGATACTGAATGGGCAGTCTTAAGTTCACCACTACATTTTAACACCACGTTCCAGATCTACAATAACATAACCTGAATGTATTATTTTACAAACGACCATTTCAACAGGGTGGCGCGGTGGTTAGTGCTGCTGCCTCAGCGAGAAGGTCCTGGGTTTGGTCCTGGGTCCTATCTGTGTAGAGTTTGCACGCTGTTCGTGTGAGTTTTCACTGGGGGCTCCAGTTTCCTCCCACGGTCCAAAAATGTGCAGGATAGGTTGATTGATTAGTCTAAACTGGCCCTGTAGTTGTGTGTGCGTGTGCCCTGAGGTGTGTTGGCAACTGCCCAGGGTTGGTCCCTGTCTGTGCCCATTGTTCCTGGGATAGACTCCCTGTGACCTTGGTTGGGATAAAGTAGTTTCAGAAGATGGATGGATGGACAACCATTCTGTTGAATGTATTTCATTATTCTAATTTCAGTTCCAATAATGACTTTACCTTAAGAAGAACAGTGTTCTTTACTTTTTAATCATTTTCCCACTTTTTGCTGCTGTTCTCAAGACGATGACAATAATGATAAACTGAGGTAAGCCTTCAGCAGCATTTTCAGTAGTGTGGTGTCCAGCTAGCAGCATTTACCTGGTCACACTGTAATGGTGTCACGTCGAGGGCAAGGACAGAGGCGAAGACAGGCATGAAGGAAAACCAAAAGGGGCTATATTAACCCTCTGGAGTCGGCCGTCCCGCCGGCAAGATCTGATAGAAATTTCGCCAAACCGTTTAAATAACTCTGCGAGTTTTTGTCATATAAAAAACACCCTCAGAAACCTTGGACGGTCTACTTTTCAAATATATATATAGGTAGAAACTAAATATATTTTTACAGCTTCGTGATACAAATAGGAAGAACAAGAGTGACTGACTTGGCGTCTGCGTCTCGAAGCAGCTCTGATCGCCTGCCCACTTGCAAATCGTGCTATTCCCATGATAATAACATGATAATCCGACAGTTGGTACTGGGTAAAGAAATATGTGAATACGCCCATTGTGATTGAAATAAACAAGAGCACGTCTGGGTAGTGTTTACACTGATCGGCTACAACATGGCACACGCATACATCTCTGCTGCTGAAGCTTTGTGCCAGTGTTACAACTTTCAGCAGCGAATCTCATACCTGTATTCATGGCTCAGTGGGCTGAGCCTGTGTGCCTGTAAGCACAAGGTCACCGGTTCAAACCCATCCTCAGCATGTCTGCGGGTCCTTGAGCAGGGCCCTTAACCCCCAGCTCCCTGGGCGCCACTATGGGTGGCTGCCCTTTATGGAGAGCTTACTCTATGAAGAGCAAGTTGAGGGAGGCGTAAAGACAATTTCCCCACAGGGATTAATAAAGTATCAGTAACTACTATTATTTAAAATGACTTTACCTTAAGAAGCTTACTAACAGAACAGTGTTCTTTACTTTTTAATCATTTTCCCACTTGTTGCTGCTGTTCTCTTTCAAGATGAAGGGAATAATGATAAACTGAGGTAAGCCTTCAGCAGCATTTACAGTAGTGTGGTGTCCAGCTAGAAGCATTTACCTGGTCACACTGTAATGGTGTCACGTCGAGGGCAAGGACAGAGGCTAAGACAGGCATGGAGGAAAACCAAAAGGGGCTTTATTAAAGAAAACTACACTACAGGAAGGGCAAAGGAAACAGACCACAAGGGGTCCAAACAGGGTAGGGAGGATCAGGCAAGAACACTAGACACAGGACACACTGGGGAGCACATGCAGGCAGCAACATCAATGACTGGACTGAGGATCGCAGGACTGAAGGACACTTTTTACAGGGCATGTGAGGGAGCAGATGGGACAGCGGGGAAGACAGCAGGCTATACGTACACTAAGATGGGAGACACAGTGGAAGAGGCAAGGACAAGACAACAGATGGGCACTGCTGCGGGACAAGGGCGCAGAGACCGAACACCATTAGGGGACAAGGCAGACCAGGGTAGGCAGGGGCAACACCAGCACAGGGCACTCTGGGGGCAAGACGGGACACCACTAGGAGAACTGGGGTCAGACTAGGGACAACCAGGATGATAGAACGTACATCACACACCAGGACAGGTCCACAGACGAGTGATAACACGGGACAAGAAACATTTCGTGTGGGTTACAGGAGCCGGGGAAGACGAGAACGGCCGTTAACGGGGCCAGATAGAGGACACAAGCGGGGCAAAGAGCCATATGGACTGCTGACCCGACAGGAGAAGACCACGCAGGAGTAAGGAAACGGATCACGATCGGGTAAGAGAGAACTAGGACCAGGACGAAAGGATGGTAAGGCAGTGGGGCGCTGTCGGGACCATAGGGCGGGGAGGGACACCGTCGGTACCACAAGCCTGGGACCTGAGGGTGAAGGGGAACCTGCAAGGCAAGGACATGGACGGGGGCAGGAACAGGAACCAGAGGGGCCCGAGGGGCCTGCAGGGCAGGAGGGCCCAGAGAAACCGGAGCGGTGGCCACGGATGGTGGCTTTTCCCAAGGACAGTGGGCTGGAAACGTCTTGGACCTGGAGTGAAGATAGAAACAGAGGAAGGGAAAAAGCAGAGGGTGTGGGGGGAACAAGACTGCAAGACAAGTTAAAGTTTATGGGAACACAGGTGACCTGTACAACATGCCATCCATGAGGGATAGGGTGCTTAATAAATAAACAATAAATAAAACACAAATACATAACAGGGCTAATCATTTTTATGTGTGTGCAGTTTAAACAAAATGAAATCAAATTAAATTACCTGGAGATTTTGGAAATTCTGGAATTCTGAAAATTAATACTTTAAAGAGCAGTTTACAAATCTACTTAGAAATATACATTTTTTTCTTAATAAACGTTAAACATTATTATGAAACATTCCACATATCTCAAAATTTATCATACTTGATTTATTATCTTAGATACTGTTTCAATTATTTAATGTTTCCTAAACAGCAGCAGCAGAACCACAACTTCATCTTTTTCGTATTTTGGCTCTTCTCTATGTAATGAGCTCTACACGCTCAACTTTTATATTAATTCCCCACCACTTCTACCTCTTCTATCTCTACCTGACCCACATCTATCTCTACACCGCCAGTTTCCTCCTGACCTCCTTCTCTATTTATAATCTCAACTAGTACATCATTTACTATAATTTCCAATATGGTTACATCACTCACCATGTCCGCACCCTCAATAATTACCTCCCCTACTTCTACCCCCACAATCTCAACATTTACATCCCCAGAATTTACTTCTGCAAGCCCAAACTCACACACTTGGACTTGCACAGCCTCCACCTTCACATTTCCTTTCGTATCCTCTGCCTTCAGGGAAATTATCCCCCCCTCCACCTTAACCACCTTCACATTCACCCCCACCTCACCTTGCTTCCCCTTGCTTCCATTTTGCATTTTATTAATGCCTACATTCAGGTCTGTGGCCTCCACCTGTACACTGGAGGTCACCCCCACATGTTTTTCCCTCTCTGCCAGCTCCACCTTTTCCCCACTAATCGCACCCTTTACCTCATCTATCCCCTGAGTGCTCCTATTCTTCCTGACCTTCTTCTTTTTCTGAAGGTAGTACGTCTTATAAATTTCCCACTCTTCAGATGTCAGGCCGTAATTGCTCTGAAGAGTCTCAGAGCCTTTCATGCTCATACCCTCCCCTCCCTTACACCAGTCAGTCACACCTCCCAGTCCCCCCATAACCTCCCCAGTCTGGACAGTGGGGGGTGTCGCTGGTGAGTACTCCTCCAAACCTTCCTTATCTCCCCAGTCGATCACCTCGTCCCACAGGTCCCAGGCTCCCCAGTACTGGTCGTTGGTCCAGGAAACAGCTCTCGCAATTCTCATTCTGGTGAATAAATAAGAACTAATAATTAACTAGCCATATGTGATACTCGCAAAGCCAAACTAGGCACGGTATTTTTTCAACTTCTTTCCTAAATGCTATTCATCAAGAATGCCTATGGAAAGAGATGGAGCCTTCATTAGCTGCTCGTGGCGTCGAGGCTACTCCGGCAGTAACGACCGAATTGCTAAAACTGCTTCACAATACAGTAAAGCTTGCGAAATTATGACGCTGCTTCGATACGCTATAACATCACCATGATACCGAACCTAGCAAAAAGTTAATCTTACTTCAAGAACATGGGACATTTAAAAAGTAAACGTATAGGCGATCTTTTCAGAATAACATCTTCAGATGAAATGCATTATCACAGGCCGGATGAGTATAACCAATCATATCAACCATAAGACTTATTGTTTTTAAGTTTAACACAAATATATTCTCTTACCATTTAAATGTAAACAACCATATTTAGAATAATGGCCACAGCATCTACAGTTTAAACAACTAATTATATATATATTTCAACGATATTGTGCCGCAAAATTTGCATGTACTATATCAGGACATAAAAATAAATATAGAATTAAATATGCTAACAAAACATAATCTGAAGAAATAGCAAGAAACATAAGAAGAGATGCTGCTCACCTCTGCGCCATCTCTCTGTCAGAAAGTTTGTCTTTAAACTGCAATTATTTTGTTTCTAAGTAAACCACCGAGAGTTTTAATTGGTCGAATAGTATGAAGATATGTATTGACATTATGTTCAACGAATGAAAACAAAGAATTTTTTGTCAGGGCGGGACGAATTTGAAGCTAGTCCAATCAGGAGTAGTATCTTCAGTTTGTGCTTACTGTAGCTGGGCGTGATTGGATATCTAGCCGCCTTTCAGTCCCCAAATCATATATCTACTTGTCAATAGGAAACCACGCAGCTCTGTCTATAATGTCTGTCTGTAATTTTTTTTATGACATTATGTTTTTGCTAGGCAGCATTACGGTAATGCGTAATACCACTGTATTGGGGGTGTACCGCCGCTGTATTTCCATAGCTGGTTGACGCAATTAGCATTTTTGCGACTTTGGTAGGGCGACGTCAACTCTCAGCGAATTTCATAGGCAACATCAACAATTCAGGAACTAGTAGGTCTTCAGATAGTTGTTCACGCTTTTGAGAAGGAAGACTATAGTTCTTGTTATTCAAATTCTGTATCCTGGTATTTTAAATTTCGAAGATATGTCATATACAAGTTTTTCGAGAGACTAAATTTTGGTTTGATTTCTTTTTTATTCTATGTTAAATAAAGTTCACATAAAACCATTTTAGAATTAGTGCAGTGTTTCGTTTATAGTTAGTGCAGTGTCCTTAAAAACTGCATGTTCAAACCTAAGGCCATGCCATAATAGCTGCTTTGCAGATATTTCATTCAAGAATCTATAGATTATATAGGTAAGCCAGTCTGTGTGTGTGTGTGTGTGTGTGTGTGTGTGTGTCTATGTGTGTTTGGGTGGGTGGTCATGTATATATTATGTTGTGGGGACCAAATGTCCCCACAGTGTTATAAAAACACGTTAATTTGACTTTGTAGGGACATGTTTTTGGTCCCCAAAAGAAAAAACTGACTCAGTTTTATAAAATTCTGTGAATGCAATCAAAGGAATAATAATTCCAAAAGTCTTGTATTTTGTTTGGTTACTTACTGTTACTTCTTGCTTACTACTGTAGGGATTAAGGATTAAGATTGCCATAGTTAGGATTGGGGTTATGCCCATAAAAATGAATGGAGAATCCCCACAAAGACTCAGATACCTAATCTGTGTGTGTGTGTGTGCACGCACATGTGTGTGTGTGTGTCTGTTTGTGTGTGTGGATTAGGTTTATATTACATGGTGGGGACCAAATGTCCCCCGCAATGTGATAAAAACCTGTTATTTTGATGCTTTGGGGGTATTTTTCAGGTCCCCACAAAGATCTGTCAATACAATAAAAAACTAAAGATGCCAGAAGTCTTGTATTTGGTTTGGTTACTTATGGTTAAGGTTAGGGCTGGGTAGAGGTTAAGGTTGTCATGTTGGGATTACAGTTTTCCCCATAGAAATGAATGGTGAGTCCCCACGAAGATATAATTACAGACCTGTTTGTGTGTGTGTGTGTGTGGTATCAGATCAGTCCCTGAGAGTTCAGTAGTCTGACTCCATGTTTCTGAGTCTGGGTGTGAAGGCCTGAATGCTTTTCCAGACGCTAGGAGGGTGAAAAGATAATGTGAGGGGTGGGTGGGGTCATCCACAATGTTGGTGGCTTTGCGGATGGAGCGTGTGATGCGAATGTCCATGACGGAGGGAAGAGAGACTCTAATGATCTTCTCAGCTATCCTCACTATCCTCTGGTCTTGTGATCTGAGGCTTAGAAAAACATGTTGTGCTGCTCAACCTTGGCACAATGATATGGGTGAATCATGGACGCAATAGAATTTGGGGATGATTCGTCCATACAGGGTCAGAATCATTCCATACCTCAATCACCTCGTACGTATGTTTGCTAGGTGGAGTTGGAGTTGCTCCTAACTGTGCGCAGTGGAGTTGAACAATCACAACTTCCCAGAATATTACAGTAACTGGAGGACAGTGAACAAGTCTTATTAATTCTATGCTGTGTGAGAGATGTAATCGTCCGCGAGTTCGCCTTAATACACAGGGCATTCAAGCCATTGCTGAATACAAACCCTCAAATGCAGCTCCCTCCACCAGCAACGCCAATATAGAAACTGCCACAAAATCCATGCCCTCTGATAACCAGCCCCTTATATTTCCACCACCGTCGTGGGGACCGTACTACAAAGAGTCAACGCAAGGTAAGCTGCAAAGTGCAAACAAATGTACAACTTACCCTACATAGTGCACTACGTTTACTTTGTTTGTACTATGAGTACAGTCTTTGCACCTTGTCTGTTTGGCACTATATGTCGGTCATTCCTGTTATTCCGCGACTTTTCTGTCCTCATGGTTTACTTATATTTTCTGTAACATGAGTCACATATTTAAAGCAAATATATATTTAGGTCTTCGTTATCACGTAAACAGAGACAATACGTATTAAAACTTTTGTTGATATATGTATTAAGGCTGCCATGATTAGTGGGCGTAGTCGATGACTATCTTCAATATCACTACGCAATTATTGGAGTAGTTAGTCTCTAAAGCCCTGCAGTGACATGTAGTTTGTTGTTGTCAAAATGGGAGGGGCCGATACAAAGCACGGGTCTTAGGGAATTCTGATTAAGTATACACGCTTATTAATCCTGTTAATATAATTAGCATACACCCACTATTAGTGTAAATAAATGCACAAACCGCAAGGCTTTATCAGCAAGGTTATGCTGTGTTTGTATGAAATGTCTTTTTATATATCATTATTGTTTCAGTTTAAGCTGTAGCCATTTGTGCACGAATCTCCTTGCGTCAGAGGAAGCTGGAAGTGGGGTGTGACCTTTATGAAGCAGAATGAGACAGATGAGTTGTAAAATAAATGGTTACACTAACTGCAGTGAGACCTCTCTCATGCGGCCCTGCTCAATCTGTCTAGTCATACCATAGGAGTCAGTTAAACAGGGAGGTTTGTCTGCAGTGTTGGAACCTGTACAGCCAGTGCTTCGTACCGCTGATGGCCTCTTCTTCACACGTGCTTTGCTGCCACCTGCTGGTCAAAGTTTAATATTGGTTTATTAATTAGTGAAAGTAAAAGTCTTATTGCGTTGCTTATTAATTCTTAAATATATATTTAATGTATTTTCGTAATTATTTTTATTTAATAAATATTCTGATTGAATTAATATTTTTTAAATATTTCAAAATGAAATGTAAATGGTTTGTGGTTTTCAGATCACAGCTTCCTCTTAGAGCCCACCAATCAGTGACCATCTTGCAGTGTGATGTAAGACACGAAATCAGGACCGCCCACTTTTTACTCATTTTAATCTTAAAATATGGACAGTGTGAACTGGGACTTTGCCATTTTGCTCATATCACTTCCTCTGCCAGCACTTGCAGGATGGACTTCCCCTTTGAATCTGGTTCCTCCCAAGGTTTCTTCCTTCTAGGGAGATTTTCCTTGCCACTGGCTTGCTCTCTGTGGGCTTTGGGCAGGGATAAGGTAAAGTGCTTTGAGACAATGTAATGTTGTGAAAATGCGCGACACGAATAATATTGAATTGAAACGAATCACACCAGCTTGTCTCAGCTGACAGCAGCTCTTACTTATCTGATAAGTTGGGGGGGGGAGGTATCACATAACTTCTGGTCAACATCAAAAGAAATTTATATATAAAATAATATATTGCATATTGCTGTAACACTCAGTAAATGGGACCTATTATGCTTTTCCCTTTCTATTAGTGTGTTATATGGCTTCAGCTGCATGTAAACGGTCTGCAAAGTCTTTAGATGCAAAGTACATAGCAAAGGGAGTAACTCTCAGCACAGAAACCACTCATCTCTCATCTGCCTAAAACACCTCATTGTAATTCCAGCCCTTACTTCCATGACATGATGAGGTCACCTCATAACACAATCCTTATTGTCTGCCTACCTGCAAGGATCTGTCTGCAGACTGAAAGACAGGGGAATGAAGGGTAAACCGACCAATCAAACCACACTGGACTCATTGGGGGAGGGATTAGACAGAGGGTGAATAGAGATGTGCATTATGAGAAAACAATATGTGCTTTTTGAACACTGAAGCATGCATACTCTATTCTAGTAGATCATAAATATAAAATTATAAACTGAAAGTGAGCATAATAATGCCTTTTAAGCAACAGTAGGCTGCTGTCCATGGTGCTGAAAACCTGAATTGTCAAATTTTACATTCAATTTTTTCACCTGCAACCCTCTTATTTTGTTGGTAAATGGAATGCATTTATATAGCGCTTTTCTACTCTTACGAGTACTCAAAGCACTTTACAATTTATGCCTCACATTCACCCATCCATACACACATTCATACACCGGTGGCAGAGGCTGCCATGCAAGGTGCCAACCTGCACACCGGGAGCAATTTGGGGTTTAGTGTCTTGCTCAAGGACACTTTGATGGGGTCAGGAGGAACCAGGGCTCGAACCTGCAACCTTTCAGTTGCCGAACGATAGCACTACCTCCTGCGCCACCATCTTCCCCACAAGACTAGGGTGATGTGATCAAATTTTTTAGTGTTTGTGAGAACTCTGGCTGCCGCATTTTGTACCAGCTGAAGTTTATTTAAGAATACTCTTTGACAATGATGCTCTGTGAAGTCATACAGAGGTGGGTATAGAAAGGATTACAGTGAGTAATAGATGATTTAAAATTTGACAACAAAAAGGCTTTGGACAATCAGTTCAACTTTGAAAAGTTTCTCTCTGTCTCTCTTGCTAGTTATTTCTCTTTACCCCCCAGTCAAGGAGGAATCAAATGCAGAATCACATTGTAAAAGCTCTTTTTGTGTGAACATTAGAAAACAGATTAATACCTATTAATCAGTTTGAAACTTTACATTCAGACCTACATCAGTCAGAAGGAGCAGGCGATGACCAGCCCAACCATCAGCTCTATCTCTGATTTTACAGAATCCCTTGTCAGGGTAACTTCTGAAGTCACGACTAAACTAATTTCCATCTCTGCCTTCAGCTTCACCAGCTAGATTAAACTGATCATTGAGGAGGGAAATACAGTCAAGCCTCACAGTAATGCCATAAAACATACTAAGGTTAAATGTATTAATATTGACTTGAGTAGCTGAATTTTGTTTATCCATTAGAGGGCAGCCATATGCAAGTCATTTATTTGTAGAGCGTATTTAAAATCAACAGGAATTGACCCAAAGTGCTTTCCAGGCTAGAGAGAACTGATTAGCAAGTTCTCCATTCACAGTAAAGTATATAAATAAAATTACATGGAAACATGCATACAAGAAATAAGATAATAAAAAATAATTGAAATGTACAATAAGCAACACATTTAAAAAGTTATGTTAAAATTAAATTAATTTGGGAATAGCAGATCTGAACTGTATTGTGGGGCTAATATATTGAGTGCTACAAAAACAAATAGCAAAGTTGTAAGGAAAGCACAGCAGAGAGAGACCCTGGTATTCCAGTGAGGAATGGATACAGATAAAATAAAACCAAAATATGACACAGAAGGTGAGACTGACCTCAGGCCTCAAGCTGATGAAGGAGGGATGTCTGCCTCTGAGCTGCACACTCAGTGCCACTGAGCCACACGCTGCCCCCCTAGACACCATTAGGGTCTGGATTAGAGACAGCAATAGGCATACTCATATACATACTGTACCTAAACACATCACAGCGATACAGGCACCAATAGGCATACTCATATACATACTGTACCTATACACATCACAGCATTACAGGCACCAATAGGCATACTCATATACATACTGTACCTATACACATCACAGCGTTACAGGCACCAATAGGCATACTCATATACATACTGTACCTATACACATCACAGTGTTACAGACACCAATAGACATACTCATACACATACTGTACCCATACACATCACAGCGTTACAGGCACCAATAGGCATACTCATACACATACTGTACCTATACACATCACAGCGTTACAGGCACCAATAGGCATACTCATACACATACTGTACCCATTCACATCACAGCGTTACAGGCACCAATAGGCATAATCATACACATACTGTACCTATACACATCACAGCTTTACAGGCACCAATAGGCATACTCATATACATACTGTACCTAAACACATCACAGCGTTACAGGCACCAATAGGCATACTCATATACATACTGTACCTATACACATCACAGCGTTACAGGCACCAATAGGCATAATCATACACATACTGTACCTATACACATCACAGCATTACAGGCACCAATAGGCATACTCATACACATACTGTACCTATACACATCACAGCGTTACAGGCACCAATAGGCATACTCATATACATACTGTACCTATACACATCACAGCGTTACAGGCGCCAATAGGCATAATCATACACATACTGTACCTATACACTTCACAGCGTTACAGGCACCAATAGGCATACTCATACACATACTGTACCTATACACATCACAGCGTTACAGGCACCAATAGGCATACTCATATACATACTGTACCTATACACATCACAGCGTTACAGGCACCAATAGGCATACTCATATACATACTGTACCTATACACATCACAGTGTTACAGACACCAATAGACATACTCATACACATACTGTACCCATACACATCACAGCGTTACAGGCACCAATAGGCATACTCATACACATACTGTACCTATACACATCACAGCGTTACAGGCACCAATAGGCATACTCATACACATACTGTACCCATTCACATCACAGCGTTACAGGCACCAATAGGCATAATCATACACATACTGTACCTATACACATCACAGCGTTACAGGCACCAATAGGCATACTCATATACATACTGTACCTAAACACATCACAGCGTTACAGGCACCAATAGGCATACTCATATACATACTGTACCTATACACATCACAGCGTTACAGGCACCAATAGGCATAATCATACACATACTGTACCTATACACATCACAGCGTTACAGGCACCAATAGGCATAATCATACACATACTGTACCTATACACATCACAGCATTACAGGCACCAATAGGCATACTCATACACATACTGTACCTATACACATCACAGCGTTACAGGCACCAATAGGCATACTCATATACATACTGTACCTATACACATCACAGCGTTACAGGCACCAATAGGCATAATCATACACATACTGTACCTATACACTTCACAGCGTTACAGGCACCAATAGGCATACTCATACACATACTGTACCTATACACATCACAGCGTTACAGGCACCAATAGGCATACTCATATACATACTGTACCCATACACATCACAGTGTTACAGGCACCAATAGGCATACTCATATTCATACTGTACCTATACACATCACAGCGTTACAGGCACCAATAGGCATACTCATATACATACTGTACCCATACACATCACAGTGTTACAGGCACCAATAGGCATACTCATATACATACTGTACCTATACACATCACAGCGATACAGGCACCAATAGGCATACTCATATACATACTGTACCTATACACATCACAGCATTACAGGCACCAATAGGCATACTCATACACATACTGTACCTATACAGATCACAGCGTTACAGACACCAATAGGCATACTCATACACATACTGTACCTTTACACATCACAGCATTACAGGCACCAATGCTCATACTCATACACATACTCATACACATCACAGTGTTAGAGACACATCAAGGATGCAACTGGCAATTTAGTCTGCAGCAGAGGTGCAGTGTTTGCTGGAAATTTCTGCTGATGAGAGTGTCTAGGAACAGCTGGATGCAAAACACAAAAATCTTAGATATTTAGTAAAACGTGGGACTGTTTTCTTATACATGCAGCACGTATAAGTAAAAATAGCTGCATTACATACTCGATAAATCTATATGAGGGCTGTTTGTCATCATGCCCAAAACAACCCCAAATAAGCCACAATATAAGGACATTAGTCATAAACTCCACTGTGCTGTACGATTGCGCGTTTCCTATTTTCACTTCAACACAAAAAGTTATACAAAGATGACGCAAGTGCGGTGGGGCCCGAAATGTTAAGTGCAATGTGACCGCAGACCAGCGGGGAGTGGGAGGAGGGATAATCCTGCTCAGGCATGGTGCGAGGCTACTGGGCCAAGTGTGAGTACACACACAGAAACACGATCCTAATGGGCCTCTTGTTTCCTACTGATCCACTGAGATTAAAAGGACCTACTGCAGTGGAACTTAACAAACTGTATAAAACATAACAAAGACTGAAACAAAGGCCTGAGGTCAGACCCTCTGTATGCAGCACACAGTGTTTCTGCAGAGTCTCACCCTCACATCCTGTATGACGACATTTCTGCTTTTCAGAATAAGTGTCTGTCTGAAAATATCTTAGCTGCTTATGTTCATGTGTGAGAAAGAAGGAAGTTACACAGCTCATTAATAACATCAACTTACATGCTTCATTTACATGTATTTCTATACCCAGTGAGCTACAATGATTCTTTGTAAAGTTCAACTATCCATTACAGTGGTACCTCAGTATACGTCCACTTTGGAATAAGTCCAACTTGATATACGTCCTGCTTGGACACGGAAAATTTTGTTTGGTATATGGCCTTTGTTTGGAATACGACTCATGTGCTAGAACTTGTATGGGTCATAATGAGTCAGGACACCACGCGCTTCCCTTGTTTACCTCTCAAGACAAAGCCACGACTGCCCACCAGCGTCAGTACGCCAGTTGCTACCATTCAGTGAACAACCCGCGCTATAACTCTCTTTTCATTTGTTTCATCTAATTGCTTTTATATTTATGTATTTTAGTATTAAGCAATGTTTAAGTTATTTTATACAACCCCATCAATATATAATATGCCAATAACAATAGGATTTTTTTTTCATGGGAACGGATTAATCATTTTCCTTATATTTCTTATGGGAAAAATTTGTTTGGTATACATCCTGTTTGGTATAAGTCCAAGGATCTGGAACAGATTAAGGACGTATACCGAGGTATCACTGTATTTGATATTGCCTAATTTGTAAAATTCCTAATATTATTACAATATTTATTCCTGCAAACTGCAGGACAAAGGCAACATGAAAAATGTTTTCCTGCAATTGATAAGAAATACGCAGAAACACACACCGTAAAGATTGTAACCTCTGACAGTATGTACTGGCTTTCACTGCTTTCTGCAGTGTCTCTCCCTCTCAGCTCTTCATTTCACACTTTATATGTGTATCTGTAGAAAACAGCTGTGAGTCACATGAATGACACAAGAAACCAAGCAAGCTGAAGACTTTAATTTTGTTTTATTGTCCCCCCTGCACTTGCATGTTCTCCCCGTGTCAGTGTGGGGTTTCCTCTGGGTTCTCCTGTTTCCCCCCACAGCCCAAAAACATGCTGAGGTTTATTGGAGTTACCATAGGTGTGCATGTGTGTGTGAATGGTGTGTTTTCCCTGCGAGTGGTTGCTGCCCAGACTGTGGGCCATCAGGATCCTGCACAGAATAAGCAGCTATAGAAGATGGATGGATGGATGGTTGGATGTTATGTCTTGCTGAAGTGCTAAACATTCAGCCTTGTGGTTTTGTCACTTCCTGTTTAAAGTGTCCACTCCCCCATCACTCTGCCTGCTGTGTGTGAGAATAGAAACGACCATGACAGTGAAGGTACAGAGGATGAGGAAGTGATTGTCAGTCTCCTCAGATCTGGGCTCAGTGACACACACATGTATGGATCCTCTGATGCTCCTGTTTCTTCTCATTGCTGGGCTCACAGGTGAGTGTCTCTCATTACAGTGGTACTGAGTAGAGATCTCTCTCCTGCTCCTCACAGACTGTCAGCTGCAGTTTGGAGATCATGATGGAGATCTGCTGCTACATCAGAAGAAATTGCTATGGCTACATTCCGGAAACATTTGCAGAGGCTGCATTGAGTATAATACTCTATGAAGTTGTAGATAGTATTTGGATTCTCACTGGTTTTTATATCACTTATATTATTATGTAATTTTTAAAAAGCTTTAACAAAAATATTTTACCAATAAACTGGCAATTACGTCATACATGTACAGTATTTTGTGTTTTCTATTTGTTAGTACAGTGGTACCTCAGTTCTCGAACTCATTAGAACTCGAATTTCTTAGAAGTCCAACCAACCAGGGGAGATGCCATTCTTGATCTTGTTTTGTCTAATAACCAGGACAGGATTGGTAAATTAGATGTTTTAGAACCACTTGACAGTAGCGATCATAACATGGTTAAATTTGAGGTTAAGTTTAGTGCCCGAAGAGCAAAGTCCAAATCAAAAATATATAATGTTAGGAAGGCTAACTTCAATTGTATGAGATTAAAACTAGAAACCGTGAACTGGATGGAGTTAAATAACAAAACTGTTGAAGAGACATGGGAATTTTTTAAAAGCACATTATTGCAAGTACAAGAGGACTTCATACCTGTTTCTAGCAAGAATAAATCTAGGAAATTGCAACCTAGGTGGTTTAATAGGGACATAAAGTATAAAGTAAGGAGGAAAAGGGCTTTGTTCCAGAGATGGAAAATAACTGATGATGACATAATAAAGCAAGAGTATCTAAATCTACAGGCTGAATTAAAAAATGACATTAGACGAGCTAAAAGGAATGTCGAAAGGAAGATCGCATTGGAGGCTAAGGATGACGTTAAAAGTTTCTTCCAGTATTTTAACTCTAAAAGAGCTCTAAAAGCTGAAATTACTAATCTGCAGGATAGTAAGGGTCTTATAATTGAAAACGACATTGACATAGTAAATGAGTTCAATGATAGTTTTGCACGGGTATTCACTGTCGAGGACACTAGTAACTTACCAGTTCTTATTACTAATTCAACATCGTCTATAACTAATATATATATAACTGAAGCTGATGTTTTGCAAAGCCTAGCTAAGCTCAAAATAAATAAATCACAGGGCCCTGATGGCATCTTACCTATAGTGTTAAAAGAGATGAGGGATATTATTTGCCGACCCTTAACATTACTGTTTCAAAAATCCTTATCTGAAGGTGTGGTACCTTCTGATTGGAAGCATGCCAACATAACGCCCATTTTCAAAAAAGGGGATAGAAGTAATTTGTCAAACTATAGGCCAATCAGTCTAACTTGTATAACTGGTAAAGTTATGGAGGCTATAATCAAAGAGAAAATGGTAGATTACCTGGACTCAAATAACATTTTGAGGGATAGCCAGCATGGATTTAGGAGAGGTAGATCCTGTTTAGCAAATCTGTTGGAGTTTTTTGAGGAAGCTACTCAGGAAGTTGATGATAAGAAGGCCTATGATGTCATCTATTTAGATTTCCAAAAGGCTTTTGATGTTGTTCCCCACAAGAGGCTCTCACTTAAACTCAAAGCGACAGGTATTTTAGGAACTGTAGCGACTTGGATTGATAACTGGTTAACGGATAGGAAGCAGCGAGTAGTTATAAGAGGCTCGATGTCACAGTGGGCCTGCGTTCATAGTGGGGTACCGCAGGGTTCAATTTTAGGACCACTTTTGTTCCTAATTTACATAAATGATATAGACACCAATATATACAGTAAACTGGTGAAATTTGCAGATGACACCAAGGTGGGTGGTGTAGCAGATACTGAACTAGCGGCTCAGCAGCTACAGCGGGATCTTAATTTAATTAGTGACTGGGCTGACACCTGGCAGATGAAATTTAACATAGACAAATGTAAGGTACTCCATGTAGGGAGCAGAAATATAAAGTACAGGTATTTTATGGGACCTACTGAAATAAAGGTAGCTGATTATGAGAAAGACCTTGGTGTGTATGTTGATGCTTCCATGTCTCATTCTCGCCAGTGTGGGGAAGCAATAAAAAAGGCCAATAGGATGTTGGGGTACATCTCCAGGTGTGTGGAGTTTAAGTCAAGGGAGGTAATGCTAAGATTATACAATTCCTTGGTGAGACCTCACCTAGAATATTGTGTACAGGTTTGGTCACCATATCTTAAAAAGGACATAGCGGCCTTAGAAAAGGTGCAGCGTAGGGCCACAAGAATGATTCCTGGTCTTAGAGGAATGTCATACGAGGAAAGGTTATTTGAGCTAAATCTGTTCAGCCTCAAGCAAAGGAGACTGAGGGGGGACATGATCCAGGTCTATAAGATTCTAACAGGTTTGGATGCTGTTCAACCGAATAGTTACTTCAGCATTAGTTCAAATACAAGAACTCGTGGCCATAGGTGGAAATTAGCGGGAGAACATTTCAAACTGGATTTAAGGAAGCACTTCTTTACACAGCGTGTAGTCAGAGTATGGAATAGTCTTCCTGATAACGTAGTGCAAGCTGAATCCTTGGGTTCCTTTAAATCAGAGCTAGATAAGATTTTAACAACTCTGAGCTATTAGTTAAGTTCTCCCCAAGCGAGCTCGATGGGCCGAATGGCCTCCTCTCGTTTGTATAGTTCTTATGTTCTTATGTTCTTATGTTCAACCAGTTCGAAAATAATTACCTAAAGCTCGATCTGAATCTCAAACCATGAACGCTGATCAAAGATAACTTGTACGCGCAGAGAAATGAGTCACGCCGCATGTCTCTCAGCAGAAACAAAGGGTAAAGCTTCAGTCTCATCCTCGCAAAACCCCTGATAGGAATATTATTCTTATTTACTCATGTTGGCACAAGGAGCTGATTACTGTATGCATTTTAATCTGGGCTCTTCTCTCATAAAACATAAACTTTGTGCTCTAAGTACAATTTTTAAAGTGTGACCCCAAATATTGCAAATGCCCCCATTTTTAGACAGTGGGGGCAAAAGTTGCCCCACCGCATATATATTGTGTGTATTGTGTGTTCCAACACTGCAGACATGTAAAATCTAGAAAAAGTGTTAAATAATTGTGATTTGGCTGCAGACCATGATACCCATGAATATCATTGTGCACCTTCATGGTGCTAATTGGAACCACAGAACTTGGTGTCTAAAAGGACTCCTGAAGAGGCACTGTGGGAATGTTAGTCAATCGAGATGCTCAGCTCTCTTTTAATCTGTTCTCATTTCATTTTAAAAACAAACGCTATACATTAGTTGGGTATCACTGTCGCCTGAAAGAGTCGTATGTTTCACCATAGCTGTTTAATCATTAGTATAATTATTTAGGTCCTAATGCAGGAAGCACACAGTGTAAAGTGAGGTAAACCTTCAACAGCATGTCAATCCATTGCAGGGCACTGGAAGCTGGAGAAATGCAATGTGAACAGAGGAAGCCTGCAAACTGCACACAGACGCAGTCATGGTCACATTCAAAGCCAACAGTCAGCAGTGCTGAGATGGCAGGGGTATGAGTCAGATATCTAATATCTGTATAAACTAAAGAGACAGAGAGATTTTGGGGAACCACGGCAAGGGCAACAGAAGACATGGGCTTCTGACTATAAGGCATGAAAATCCAACTCAATGTCCCCACTCTACTCACACACCCCTACCCTTAACAACCTGTATCCCCCACACACTCCTCCCACCTATGCAACAATCATTGTTATTAAAAGCCCAACACTGGGCGACTTGTCTCAATGTAACCAGGTTCACTGAATCTACACCTATGGCTGTCCTTTCATGTGCCATCACTACGTGACACCGCTTCAATTCTGGAGCGCTTCGTCACAAAATTAAATCAGTCACGGATCCTCTATTATCCAAAGATCTGTCAAATACTTTTTGAGTTATCACAATAATTAAATCAATTGTCTGGGGCTGTCCTTTTCTTTGATATTGCATGATTAGACATGATTAGAGAGATAGACCAACCTACCTACCTGCACACAGTTCACCATCAAGAAAGGTGTCATGTAGCACGACTGAATGCACTGAAGTGCCGTCTAGAGAGGCAAAAATGTCGCTATTGGCTGCCCTTTACATGGAAAGACATTGACCTGTGGGAGGAAACCGGAGAACTGAGAGGAAACCAGCATAGATACAGGAAGACCATGCAAACTGCCCACAGAAAGCTGGGCCAGATACCGAAACCACAAGCCTGGAGGTGTGAGGCCCCCACGCTGCCCCCAGTCTCTACCAGCTAGAGGGTAACTAGCTCTCCAAATCTGCTGCAGAGTGAAAGACAACCAGGTTTAGCCTTGACCCCTAACACTGATCTTGCCCCCTGATAAGCACTGAGACCTTCTGCAGTAATACATGAAGCTGGGTGTTTAGACCCCTCTGTCTGTACACACAGAAATGACTGATGGCATCCCGGCTGTCTGCTCACATAACCACCTGTGCTGCTGAAATGACACCAGTAAGATCAACCACAGGCCTCATAGAAAACCAAAGGGTACAAGAGGCAGGAGCAGTTTATCTGCACTGACAGTCTTTATATATATCATGCAGTATATTTAGATATTATGTATATAGTTTCAATTACCTGATTCAGGGTACATTTCTAAGAATATAATATGTATTTCCAATTTCCAAGACAAAGATGTTTTTATTAAGACTGCCATAATTCACAACTGACATCATGATCTCCAAACTGCAGCTGACAGTGTGTGAGCAGCAGGAGAGAGATCTCTACTCAGTACCACTGTAATGAGAGACACTCACCTGTGAGCCCAGCAATGAGAAGAAACAGGAGCATCAGAGGATCCATATGTGTGTGTGTGTCACTGAGCCCAGATCTGTGGAGACTGACCCTCACTTCCTCATCCTCTGTACTTTCACTATCTCTGTCGTTTCTATTCTCACACACAGCAGGCAGAGTGAAAGGGGAGTGGACACTTTAAACAGGAAGTGACAAAACCACACGGTTGAATGTTTAGCACCAAATACTTCAGCAAGTCATTCTATTATTATTACTATATGCAGCATAAAACTCATAATAAAATGCATCATAATTTTTCTTTATGCTGCTTGGACACTAAAAGATTTACTATGCACAAGGCATGTATATTTGCTTATGATGACAATAGAATTTGTAGTATTAAACAAGGGAGCCATGGTTTGAACAAAAGAGGCTTTGTGATGCACTTTGTGTGAGAGAATGGAAGGAAATAGCTGTGCAGACACACTCTGACATGGGATTAATGCCTACAGAAGGTCAGGATGACGATAATTATGGGATGTAGTATCTAAGGGGGTAACCCAGGTGATTACACAATCACCTACAAGAAATATTGAGTCATTTGAAGGGAACTTCGATTACATTTTCAGTAATGAACAAAGACCAGTTTATTAGTAATAGTAATAGACAAATTTTAACTAATTATTCTTCCACAGGGCGAAGCTGCAGTGATTTCACTGGGACTGGACACTACCTGAACTGGGTTTAGTGATATCAGGTCAGCTGCCTTCCGCCATCTCCTATTTCAATGTCCAGAGAAAGCGAGCAAAGCAGCTGTGCACTTTGGGGAGTCAATGGAAGAATTTGTGGAGAGTTTTGAGGCACCATGTCGCAGAGAAGTGATGTGTTGAGTGGCCTTCCATGGCTGAGTTCCAGGGAGCCGGACCTTCTGGGCAACAAGAGGGAGCAGTAAGGGCAGGTTGTCTGCGTCACTACAAGAAGCCCAGTAAGGTCTTCCTCTTCCTTGGGCTCCTCCAGTCACTATCGCTCCATGGATCAATTAGTGGACTGTTGACGATCCACTGAGGTACGTAGGCCAGTGGCTTGGGCCAAGGCAGGAGGCTGGGTGCTGGGACCAAAACAGATACCAAGGACTGGGGCTCTGACCCCATCACCACTGGGTCACCTGCAGGAGCAAAGGACACGAATCCCAACAGACGGGGTGTCACAGAGTCTGGGGACCATCCTGCTTAGGGAGTCATTCTGTCATGGCGTGGCAATGACAAGCTAACAAGCTTGGTGGTTACTACCGACAAGGCCTTGATTGTTGGTGATTTTAATATTCATATGGAAAATGAAAGTGATCCAGTAACAAAAGCATTTACTGCCATTCTTGACTCTGTCGGTGTACATCAGAATGTAACTGGGCCAACTCATGCCTGTAACCACACCCTAGACCTGATTCTTAGTCATGGTGTCCTGGTAGAACACATATCAATTATCCCTCAGAATCCTCTACTTTCAGATCATTACCTTTTAACATTTCAAATACAACATAACTCCCCTAAGGCCCCAGACCAGAGGTACGATACTAGACGTTCCATAGCCTCATTATCCGCTGCAACTTTTCTGGAACAGCTCCCACAGTCCTTTAACCTAACCTCTGAAGTGTCATGTGTAAATGAACTTGAACAGGTAACCGTGAACATGGTAGAATCATTTCGTACCACTCTTGATCATGTAGCACCACTCAAGAAAATAAAACATAGGGATAAGAAACCTGCCCCCTGGTACTCTAACCGTACACGTGAACTTAAACAAGCTTCACGAAAGCTAGAACGCAAATGGCGGTCAACAAAATTAGAAGTTTTTAGATTTGCCTGGAAAGAGAGCCTGTCTAAGTATAGACATGCACTAATGACTGCTAGGTCTATGTATCTCTCTAAACTAATAGAAAATAACAAAACCAATCCTAAATTCCTATTTGAAACTGTATCTAGGTTAACAAAGAATCGTTCAATGTTAAACTCACATGTCCCAGAAGCTCTTGGTAGTGATGCCTTTATTGCGTTTTTTAATAATAAAATAACCACGATTAGACATACCATCACGAGCACGCCCACGGTTGCACACAACCACCAATCCTCTGCTAGTGCTAGTGTTATTAGTACTAATGATAACATCTTTGAATGTTTCACTCCTGTAGTGCAGACAGAACTCCTTCAGTTAATTTCCTCTTGCAAACCCACTACTAGCCTTGATGACCCAATACCCACCAATCGACTTAAGGAAATTGCACCACTGATTAGCACTACATTGTTAAACTTGTTAAACTCATCTCTTAGTCTTGGATATGTTCCTAAATCTTTTAAAATGGCTGTTATTAGACCTATCCTAAAGAAACCAAATCTTGAACCTAGTGACTTAGGAAACTATAGACCCATCTCAAATCTTCCCTTCATTTCTAAAATTCTTGAGAAAGTTGTTGCTCACCAGCTGTCCTCCTTTCTTCAAGATAATAATGCTAACGAGCTATATCAGTCTGGTTTCAGACCCAATCATAGCACAGAAACGGCCTTAGTCAAAGTGATAAACGACTTGCTTATGGCTTCCGACCGTGGCTGTATATCGCTATTATTCTTACTGGATCTAACTGCAGCATTCGATACTGTAGACCATAATATTCTTTTGGACCGGTTGGAAACATTGATTGACATTAAAGGGATAGCACTACTGTGGTTTCGTTCGTATTTCACTGATCGTTACCAGTTTGTCCATGTAAAAAATGAGTCATTCATAGCCACTAAAGTAAGATATGGTGTCCCGCAGGGATCAGTGCTGGGCCCCCTACTGTTCAATCTATATATGCTACCGCTTGGTAACATAATTAGAAATTACAGTGTTAATTTTCATTGTTATGCTGATGATACACAATTGTATATATCTGTTAAACCTAGTGACGCATCCCAGCTCTCTTCTTTAGCCGACTGTCTGCTAGACATCCGTTGTTGGATGGCAAGGAATTTCCTCATGTTAAATACTGAAAAAACTGAGGTTCTTTTAATCGGTCCTAAGGAGGCCCGCAATAAGTTTGTAAACCCCAACCCTAGCGGCCTCCCTACTCAATTTAAAACAGTGGTCAGAAATCTTGGTGTCCTGGTAGACTCCGACCTCTGCTTCAGTGCTCACATAAATAGCATTACCAGTACGGCATTTTATCATCTACGGAACATAGCCAAGCTTCGGAAGTTGCTGTCCTTTCAAGATGCAGAAAAACTAATACATGCCTTTATAACTTCTAGATTGGACTACTGCAATGCCCTCCTTTCGGGTTGTCCATCTGGATCCCTACATAAACTTCAGTTAGTACAAAATGCAGCTGCCAGAGTTCTAACAAAAACTAAAAAATTTGATCACATTAGCCCTATCCTGTCTTAAGAACATAAGAACATAAGAAATATACAAACGAGAGGAGGCCATTCGGCCCATCGAGCTCGCTTGGGGAGAACTTAACTAATAGCTCAGAGTTGTTAAAATCTTATCTAGCTCTGATTTAAAGGAACCCAAGGATTCAGCTTGCACTACGTTATCAGGAAGACTATTCCATACTCTGACTACACGCTGTGTAAAGAAGTGTTTCCTTAAATCCAGTTTGAAATGTTCTCCCGCTAATTTCCACCTATGGCCACGAGTTCTTGTATTTGAACTAATGCTGAAGTAACTATTCGGTTGAACAGCATCCAAACCTGTTAGAATCTTATAGACCTGAATCATGTCCCCCCTCAGTCTCCTTTGCTTGAGGCTGAACAGATTTAGCTCAAATAACCTTTCCTCGTATGACATTCCTCTAAGACCAGGAATCATTCTTGTGGCCCTACGCTGCACCTTTTCTAAGGCCGCTATGTCCTTTTTAAGATATGGTGACCAAACCTGTACACAATATTCTAGGTGAGGTCTCACCAAGGAATTGTATAATCTTAGCATTACCTCCCTTGACTTAAACTCCACACACCTGGAGATATACCCCAACATCCTATTGGCCTTTTTTATTGCTTCCCCGCACTGGCGAGAATGAGACATGGAAGCATCTACATACACACCAAGGTCTTTCTCATAATCAGCTACCTTTATTTCAGTAGGTCCCATAAAATACCTGTACTTTATATTTCTGCTCCCTACATGGAGTACCTTACATTTGTCTATGTTAAATTTCATCTGCCAGGTGTCAGCCCAGTCACTAATTAAATTAAGATCCCGCTGTAGCTGCTGAGCCGCTAGTTCAGTATCTGCTACACCACCCACCTTGGTGTCATCTGCAAATTTCACCAGTTTACTGTATATATTGGTGTCTATATCATTTATGTAAATAAGGAACAAAAGTGGTCCTAAAATTGAACCCTGCGGTACCCCACTATGAACGCAGGCCCACTGTGACATCGAGCCTCTTATAACTACTCGCTGCTTCCTATCCGTTAACCAGTTATCAATCCAAGTCGCTACAGTTCCTAAAATACCTGTCGCTTTGAGTTTAAGTGAGAGCCTCTTGTGGGGAACAACATCAAAAGCCTTTTGGAAATCTAAATAGATGACATCATAGGCCTTCTTATCATCAACTTCCTGAGTAGCTTCCTCAAAAAACTCCAACAGATTTGTTAAACAGGATCTACCTCTCCTAAATCCATGCTGGCTATCCCTCAAAATGTTATTTGAGTCCAGGTAATCTACCATTTTCTCTTTGATTATAGCCTCCATAACTTTACCAGTTATACAAGTTAGACTGATTGGCCTATAGTTTGACAAATTACTTCTATCCCCTTTTTTGAAAATGGGCGTTATGTTGGCATGCTTCCAATCAGAAGGTACCACACCTTCAGATAAGGATTTTTGAAACAGTAATGTTAAGGGTTGGCAAATAATATCCCTCATCTCTTTTAACACTATAGGTAAGATGCCATCAGGGCCCTGTGATTTATTTATTTTGAGCTTAGCTAGGCTTTGCAAAACATCAGCTTCAGTTATATATATATTAGTTATAGACGATGTTGGATTAGTAATAAGAACTGGTAAGTTACTAGTGTCCTCAACAGTGAATACCCGTGCAAAACTATCATTGAACTCATTTACTATGTCAATGTCGTTTTCAATTATAAGACCCTTACTATCCTGCAGATTAGTGATTTCAGCTTTTAGAGCTCTTTTAGAGTTAAAATACTGGAAGAAACTTTTAACGTCATCCTTAGCCTCCAATGCGATCTTCCTTTCGACATTCCTTTTAGCTCGTCTAATGTCATTTTTTAACTCAGCCTGTAGATTTAGATACTCTTGCTTTATTATGTCATCATCAGTTATTTTCCATCTCTGGAACAAAGCCCTTTTCCTCCTTACTTTATACTTTATGTCCCTATTAAACCACCTAGGTTGCAATTTCCTTGATTTATTCTTGTTAGAAACAGGTATGAAGTCCTCTTGTACTTGCAATAATGTGCTTTTAAAAAATCCCCATGCCTCTTCAACAGTTTTGTTAATTAACTCCGTCCAGTTCACAGTTTCTAGTTTTAATCTCATACAATTGAAGTTAGCCTTCCTAACATTATATATTTTTGATTTGGACTTTGCTCTTCGGGCACTAAACTTAACCTCAAATTTAACCATGTTATGATCGCTACTGTCAAGTGGTTCTAAAACATCTAATTTACCAATCCTGTCCTGGTTATTAGACAAAACAAGATCAAGAATGGCATCTCCCCTGGTAGGGGTGTTAACAAACTGAGTAAAAAAACAATCCTGTACTAATCCCACCATGTCAAGTTCATTTTCAGAAGAGCCAGCAACAATGTCCCACTGCATCCCCGGTAGATTAAAATCACCCATAACTACCACATCATTTTTATTGCTCATAATCCTAATATCACTGTATAACAATCTGCTTTCCTCAACAGCTACATTGGGTGCTCTGTAACAAACACCGACAATTAGGCTATTTGAGTTTGTAGCATCTAATTTTACCCATATAGCTTCCGTACTTTTACTTATATCAGTAAGCTCCCTTGCCTGCAAGTTTTCCTTTACATATACTGCAACACCACCTCCCTTCTTACCTATACGGTCTTTACGGAACAATGTGTAACCATCCATATTATATTCTTGTCCATCCTTATCACTCAACCACGTTTCAGTTATTGCTATAATATCATAAGAGTCTGATGAGATAAGAGCCTCTAAATCATGAATTTTATTCCTAATACTCCTGGCGTTTAAATACAGACAACAAAGGGTAGGCCTATTACAGTGCCTACTTATAATATGATTTTTTGGGGCTTTCCGTTTCCCCCCAGTTACATACTTCCCTGCACTGGCTACCGGTCAAGTTTAGGATTGACTACAAATTATTACTATTGACTTACAAAACTCTGAATGGCCTTGCACCACAATATCTCAATGATCTTCTGGTCCCTTACAACCCTCCTCGCCTGCTTCGTTCACAAGGAGCAGGATATCTATTAGTTCCTGAAGTAGACAGGGCTACGGCAGGCTGCAGAGCATTCTCTTACAGAGCTCCGCAGCTGTGGAATGGTCTCCCGGCGGATGTGCGGGATTCAGGCACACTCTCGCTTTTCAAGTCTAGATTAAAAACGCACTTGTATAGCTTAGCGTATAGGAAACCTAGTTCTGGTTCCAGCTAGTCGCTCACTCCCAGTCAGACTAACAGTATGAGGTGAAGAGCTGGGTGGGGATCGGTGTCATTGGCTTTGGATAAACTGAGGCGTCAGTGCTGTCACTCTGGCTCTACACTAGAGTGCTGATGTTCAGGGAGTCCCCATGCCTGTGTTCCCGCCTGTCTCTCCCTATTTCTCATGCTGCTATACCCAGATCTGCCGGAGCCTAGACGAATATTGCACTCGATCGTTTTGCTTGCACTGCCTCTGGTTTCCTCAACTCTGGCTAATACACAATTATTCTTACTTCCTCCCTCACCCCTTCTGGGGTGTGCTCCATGGAGCACAATGTCGTTGAAGAGTTTATGCCTCTGCGGCCTGCAAGACAACTACCTCCACCTCCGGCACCTACCCTCCAACCTGCCTGCCCTTGGCTCAACACGATGCCTCGCCATCCACCCTGCGGCTGTGTGTCTATTAATCCTGCCATCGTGCATCAAGCACCACGTGCCTGCACCGGTCGGCCGCTGCATTGAGACATATATTTCAACCCCTGTATTAGCTTAGTCATTTCATCTTGTCTGTATTAGCTTAGTCATTTCATCTTGTTTGTTTGACTCATCTGCTGGCCCCTGGAGGATGGGCTCCCCCTTTGGGTCTGGTTCCTCCCAAGGTTTCTTCCTCTTAGGGAGTTTTTCCTTGCCACCATTGCCTTTGGCTTACTCAATGGGGGGTCCTTACGAGGCAGAAATGTAAAGATCATTGAGACATTGTGATAATGCGCTATATAAATAAAATTGAATTGAATTGAATGACAGAGACTGCAGAACTATTCAACTGCTCCAGTTACTTCTTTAATCTAATTTATGATATTTGTAAACATTCTTTAATAGACATTACCACCAAAATTCCTGTAGTAATTAACAGCTATTTTAGAGCAGAATTCACAAAGAAGCGAAACGGTGAGCTCAGCGTGTGTACAGACCCTAAACCACTGAATAAAGCACTGAAGAGGAACCATTTTCCTCTCCCTACCATTGATGACATCTTGCTAGATCTAAAGAAGCTTTTCAGTGTGTGACATCAGAAATGGCTGTTGGCATGTCAAGCTGGAGGAAAACTTCAGCTACCCGACCACTTTCTCGCCCCCTTGTGGCAGGTACAGGTGGCTGTGCATACCTATGGGCATCAGCACTGCTCCAGAGATTTTCCAAAGATGACTGAGCCCTGGAACGGCTTGGAGGGAGTTCATGTGATTACAGATGGCATTTCAATCACAGGTGAGGGAGACACAATGGAACTGGCAGAGAAAGATCGTGACAGAACACTGACGTAATTTATAGACAGATGTACTGAGGAAAACATCAAGCTAAATGTAAACTAAGACTGAGACAGACGCTGTTCCATTCATAGGATATTTACTGACAGTGGATGGACTTCAAATTGATCCAGAAAAAGGCAAAGCAATCCAGCAGATGCCCAAAGCAGGGGGGCAAAGACTCCTAAAAATGGTAAATTTCTTAGCCAAGTTTTGCAGCCACCGTTCAGACCAGTGTGAGCCTCTGCGACAATTGACCCATGAAGGCAGTTTGTGGGAGTGGACAGACATTCAGGATGCTGCATTCTCCAAAATCAGAGAGTCCATTGTGAATGCACCGGTACTGAAATATTATGATCCCAAGGAAGACTTGATTCTCCAGTGTGATGCTTCAGACACCAGTTTGGGTGCAGCTGTGATACAATGCAGGAAACCAGTGGCTTTTGGGAGCAGAGCACTCATGCAAACTGAGCAAGGATATGCTCAGATAGAAAAGGAGCCTCTAACAATAGATACTTCATTGATGCCTGTGGAAAGATTCTCTTTATCCTTCCCCCAAACTGCTCTCCTTAGGCAAAGGGGAACCTGGCTGTGAAGGGCAGCCACCCATGGCAGTGCCCAGGAAGCTGGGGGTTAAGGGCCTCATTTAAAGCAGCCACAGACATGCTGAGGTTGGGCTTGAACCAGTGACTTTCCAATCACAGCCACAGAGGCTTAACCCACTGAGCCACACACTGCCTCCAGTGCTTCCCTATTCTGTATGGCATGGAGAAGCTTCACCAGTGTACCTTCATTGCGTGCACATAAGAGGCTGCAATGCATACTGCTGCATCTACAGTGGTCTGACATGTAACCTGCTACCAACAGGAGCGACCCGATCATGCAGGTAGATTACAGTGGACCAGTGTCTAGGTTTGTAGGGAGAGGTAAGGATTGGAGAGTCGGACACAATGAATAGCAAGGGCCTCAGTTAACTTCAGATATCAATGTATTTCAAGATAATTTACTGAAAGAGACACAAAAATCACATTTAAATTTGACAGCAAGAAGTCTTTGGACAATCAGTTCAACTTTGTACAATAGCACCTCCGAAAAGTTTCTCTCTGTCTTTCTTGCTAGTTATTTCTCTTTACCCCCCAGTCAAGGAGGAATCAAATGCAGAAGCACATTGTACAGTAGGAGATGTAAGGTGCAACACACATTAAAAGCTGTTTTTGTGTGAACATTATAAAACAGATTAATACATATTAAGCAGTTTGAAACTTTACATTCAGACCTACATCAGTCAGAAAAAGCAGGCGATGACCAGCCCAACCAGCAGCTCCATCTCTGATTGTACAGAATCCCTTGTCAGGGTAACTTCTGAAGTCATGACTAAACTAATTTACAGCTTCACCAGTTATATTAACCCTCAATGGGTCCTTGTCAGAAAGTTACGTTCCAGGTCCTTGGGGTTCAAGTTGCACCCCTATCCATTGGCATATATAATTCAATGGTACCAAGCTCAAATTCAATTAACTAAAGTTAAGATACATTTATTAGTTAACTGCATGATGCTTGCACAGCTTACGCAGTGAGATAGTGCAGTTAAAGGGGTTGCGGGCGTTGGGGGGGGGGGGGGGCAGCAGAGGGGACTGGTCATATAATGCACATTCCGACTGTATCCTCTTGCAGAATGTGTCGAAGAGCTTCAGCTGTGGAATACCTAGCCATGGTGTTATATCTTTTCTAACAGTTGAAATGTAAACAAAACAAAATGGCTGACTTTTTTTAATATCCGAAAATGTTCTAGAATATAATAACATAAAAAATTATAGTAGCAATTATCACTAATTAACTGAATTTGTCGATCATATCAATGTCATAAATTAACCCTAAAAAGGGTTATGTAATAGCAACTGGACTTTGTTTTTCATAGAAGACGTTTTGCACTCCATCCAGAGTGCTTTCTCAATTCTGACTGACTGGCATAGCAGGTTGATGAACCCTGTGGAATCCTCAAGTTGTTAGCACTAGATGGTCACCTGTGGGTTTTTGTCGTTCCTCCTGGCTTTCATGTGTTTCACTGATACCACCTGAGGCCGAGCGTGAACGACTTTGGAAGCGTCTTGGCAAAGTTGAAAGAACTGCATTGTAGGTGGACCGGGAGGACAACTGCTTCAAATGAACGACCGTCGTTGAACAGAGGAGGTGGCCTAAGACGTCTATCACCTACCTACAATGCAGTTCTTTCAACTTTGCCCAACGCTTCCACAGTCGTTCACGCTCAGCCTCAGGTGGTATCAGTGAAACACATGAAAGCCAGGGGGAACAACAACAACCCACAGGTGACCATCTAGTGCTAAAGACTTGAGGATTCTACAGGGTTCATCAACCTGCTATGCCAACCAGTCAGTCAGAATTGAGAAAGCACTCTGGATGGAGTGCAACACGTCTTCTATGAAAAACTAAGTCCAGTTGCTATTGCATAACCCTTTTTTAGGATAACCATGACCTGGATAACTGAGAATCTCCACAGACATCTGTCATAAATTAAGTTTTTTTTGGGGTGCATTTTGCACCCCCGAAGAAAGTATGCCAGCGATAATTGACGTCAACACTTTTTCTATCATTTTCTGCATGACCGTATGTAAAACTGGTGCACTTACAATGTCCTAGAGGATAACTGCTGTAATTTTAATAACAACATGGTAGTAGCCATAGAAATGGGCAGGGGGTGCAGAACGCACCCCAAGGAACCATTGAGGGTTAAACTGATCATTGAGGAGGGAAATAAGTCAAGCCTCACAGTGAAGCCATAAAACATACGGGGGTTAAATGTATTACACTTTTTTCCAATCATTTTGACGCGTGTCTCAATACCATGTCCACTTTTTACCTTGTCCACTTAACACATGCACCATAAAATTGGACTATGTGAGCTAAACTATGTATGCTTTTGCATTGCTTTGACACAATATGCATTCAATCACCACTTCCCCCAAATTTCATGAATACTTCTCTCAGTCAGTGTTTGCCACCAGCAAAACTTTGTACAACTACAGCACTTTACAATGCTTGAAGCTGGAAAGCTGAATGAAAACACATACCTGCCTATAATTTCAGCTAAGCACCTATCTAGTAATTTGTGAGGTTAGTGCCAATTTGCCATATGTGCAAATCTTTGGATTGGCATTTTCCATTGCCATTTTTCTTTAGCTAGTGAAAAATGGATGCAGTAAGAGGCAGAGGAAGAGCAAGAAGACACAAACGGAGAGGAAGAGGAAGAATCTTGGCTACTGATGAAATCAGAGCCACAGTATTTGACCATGTTGGAAATCATGGTCTGTCCCTGAGGAAAGTGGGTCTAAGAGTTCCACTCCACCTGCCTAGATCCACAGAGGCATCAATTGTCAGGATTTTCAGGCAAAGCAACAGGTACTATACACTATGTAGAGCATTCTGACTGAAGGCATTTGATTGGTGTATATATTACTGTAGTGGTGTGATTTGAGGGAAGTCTCCAGGAAAAAACTGATGCATCGATGCACGTTTGTCTTTACTGTAACCCACTACTGTAGGATTTAGCATTTACCTCCCACAGGAGGGAGAGGAAGAATTTACTGGTATCTGTGATTGTGTGGGACAATGTGGCCTTTCATCATTCCCGCCAAGTCACAGAGTGGTTTATAGCCCATCCCTGGATGATGTCATTATTCTTGCCACCATACTCTCCATTCCTCAACCCGACTGAAGGATTTTTTTCTGCATGGGGATGGAAGGTATATGACCATCGCCCACATGATCAGATGTCGCTTTTAGATGCAATGGCTGCTGGGTGTGTGGACATCCATGTGGAGGACATCCAGAGCTGGATAAGACACTCAAAGAGATTTTTTCCTTGGTGTATTGCAAGAGAAAATATTCAGTGTGATGTCGATGAAAATTTATGGCCAAATGCAAGGGACCAAATGGATTAGTCCAGGACAACAGTATACTTAACTGTATACAGTCAAACTTTGCTATTTGGCTATGTTTGTTTTGTTTTTTTCTGTATTGAATGTAATGTACTTTCAGTAGGTGGCTGTAATGTATTTTTCTTTTCCAGTGTATTGCGCAGCTGAATTTATTTACTGTATTATTTGTTTGTATTACAATGTTTACTGTAAGAAATGGCATACGTTTTTCTTTTACTTTGCAATAAACGTGTGAAAATATAGGATACAACAACACATCATATATATGCATTTTGCAGCGCTTCAAGTTGTTTGTGTTTTTTCATGCATTGTTCTTTGTGTGACAAAGTCATCTTGTGAGAGAGTGCGTGTGCTATAGGTTTGGCAGCGTGTGTCACTTTTGGGTGAAGTGTGAAGTGTTCTGGTGGTTTTAGTGCATATTGCACCGAAAGTTAACTGATATGCTCAGGTGCATGTTTGTAAAGTTCACAGTGTGAAGTGTTTTGAAAAAGTGGACATGGTATTGAGACAAGTGTGAAAATGATTGGAAAACACTATAATATTGACTTATGTAGTTGAATTTTGTTTATCCACTAGAGGGCAGTCACACACTGGAGATTCCCTAATTAAGATGATAAGATAAGATAAGATAAGATAAGATACTCCTTTATTAGTCCCACAAGTGGGAAATTTGCATTGTCACGGGAGAAAGTGGACAGTACAAGAATATCCATCCGCTTATCCGAGGTCGGGTCGCGGGGGCAGCAGTCTCAGCAGGGAAACCCAGACTTCCCTCTCCCCGGCCACTTCATCCAGATCCTCTGGGGGAATCCCGAGGCGTTCCCAGGCCAGCCGAGAGACATAGTCCCTCCAGCATGTCCTGGGTCTTCCCCGGGGCCTCCTCCCAGTGGGACATGCCCGGAACACCTCCAGGGAGGCGTCCAGGAGGCATCCTGACCAGATGGCTCCTCTCGATGCGGAGGAGTAGCGACTCTACTCTGAGTCTCTCCCGAATGACCGAGCTCCTCACCCTATCTCTAAGGGAGAGCTCAGCCACCCTGCGGAGGAAACTCATTTTGGCCGCTTGCACTCGCGATCTCGTTCTTTCGGTCACTACCCACAGCTCGTGACCATAGGTGAGGGTAGGAACGTAGATCGACTGGTAAATCGAGAGCTTCGCCTTTTGGCTCAGCTCCTTCTTTACCTTGACAGACCGATGCAGCGCCCGCATCACTGTGGACACCGCACCGATCCGCCTGTAGATCTCCCGCTCCATCGTCCCCCCACTCGTGAACAAGACCCCGAGATACTTAAACTCCTCCACTTGGGGAAGGACCCCATCCCCGACCCAGAGAGAGCATTCTACCCTTTTCCGGCTGAGGACCATGGTCTCGGATTTGGAGGTGCTGATTCTCATCCCAACCGCTTCACACTTGGCTGCGAACTGTCGCAGCGAGAGCTGAAGGTCACGGTCCGATGAGGCCAACAGGACCTCATCATCTGCAAAAGGCAGAGACCTAATCCTGAGGTCACCAAGCCGGACACCCTCAACGCCCTGGCTGGGTGTGATACAGTAACTCAGGCCCCTACTTTCCCTCAGCTCTCTGCCTTTCAGTCAGCCATTCGCTGTGCTCATAGGCTGTACGGCCGTCAGAAAACTCTTCACGTCCCCCTCCTATTATCATGCACTTTGACTTTTCTGACTTTTTGTAGGAGAATCTCTTTTTTTACCAATATTTTAGTGCTAAAACAGCTGCAGATAGGAAAGCGATGAATGCCCCGATCAGGGCATTGAAGGAGTTGAGGCTTACACAAGTTTTATATGATACTCCTGAGGATGTGAATATTACCATGGATGACTTCCAGTATCTTGGAACTCTCCCTATTTAACGCCATTGAACTGCACCGAGTTCGCCGGCCAATTCCTGCAGGTCACCATGATCGCTATGGCTGCTGTGCAATGTGCTTCCCTGTAGCAGCTCTGATTGCTTTGTTTGCCCATCCAGGAGTTGCTGTCTCCACCCCAGTTATTAATCACAAAATTGCATGACTGTTACATTGTTGCTGTTGTTTAATTAAATGTCCAACCTGCCCCTCAAATTTTCACTCTCGATTCTGGGGCTGATGCTCACCACAGGTTCTGCTGTATCCTGTCTGAGTTGGGGGAAGTAAGATCTGTTTGGCTGCTGCTTATGCCCCCACCCCCACAAAGCTCATTCTTCCTGGACCTATCTAGCCATATCCTTAAACTCCATGATTATGAGCTCATTACAGGAACAGATGCCAAAGTTGTCCATGACCCAGTCCTGGATAAATCCGCTTCTCTCTTAGGTAGTCAGGTATCCCCTCTAGTCACTCAAATACTTTATTATTTGCAACAACAAACTGCAGGTGTTGCTAAGTTGGAGTCTTGATTGGGTTTTTTTGAAGATCCAGAAGAACCACATGATTTGAATTCTCTCCTTGTCGAAGGAGATGGTGAGCCAACCACTGAGAACCACTTCTTAAGAAGAAGTGCTCTTACCACGACCCCGGTCTGGTAGGACAGAAGATGCACCCAGACTGTTCTGAAAAAAAAAAAGATCTCTTGTTTAAAAGGAAAATTTGACCATTTCAGACAAGGACTAATTGATTGAATGTATTGGTGTTTCATCTGTTCACATTTTATTTTACAATGCAGGTTTAAAATAGTTAATCTAAATCACATATTACCCACTTTAATCCTTTCTATACCCACCTCTGTAGACTTCACAGAGCATCACTGCCAACAAAATAAGAGGGTTACAGTTAAAGTAGGTGAAAAAATTGAATGTAAAATTTGACAATCCAGGTTTTCAGCACCATGGACAGCAGCCTACTGTTGCTTAAAGGGCATTATTTTGCTCACTTTCAGTTTATAATATTATATTTATGATCTACTAGAATAGAGTATGCATGCTTCAGTGTTCGAAAAGAACATATTGTTTTCTCATGATGCACATCTCTATTCACCCTCTGTCTAATCCCTCCCCCAACGAGTCCATTGTGGTTTGATTGGTCGGTTTACACTTCATTCCCCAGTTTTTCAGTCTGCAGACAGATCCTTGCAGGTAGACAGACAATTGGTGTTAGTTTTGCGGTTTGTGAATTTATTTACAGTAATAGTGGTCATATGCTAATTATATTAACAGGATTAATAAGCCTGTATATTTAATCAGAATTCCCTAAGACCCGTGCTTTGTATTGGCCCCTCCCATTTTGACAACAACAAACTACATGTCACTGCAGGGCTTTAGAGAATAACTACTCCAATAATTGCGTAGTGATATTCATGAAGAACATGTCATCGACTACGCCCACTAATCACGGCAGCCTTAATACATATATCAATAAAAGTTTTAATACGTATTGTCTCTGTTTACGTGATAACGAAGACCTAAATATATATTTGTTTTAAATATGTGACTCATGTTAGAGAAAATATAAGTAAACCATGAGGACAGAAAAGTCACTGAATAACAGGAATGACCGACATATAGTGCCAAACAGACAAGGTGCAAAGACTGTACACATAGTACAAACAAAGTAAACGTAGTGCACTATGTATGGTGAGTTGTAAATTTGTTTGCACTTTGCAGCTTACCTTGCGTTGACTCTTTGTAGTACGGTCCCCACGACGGTAGTGAAAATATAAGGGGCTGGTTATCAGGGGGCATGGATTTTGTGGCAGTTTCTACATTGGCGTTGCTGGTGGAGGGAGCTGCATTTGTGGTTTGTATTCTGCAATGGCTTGAATGTCCTGTGTATTAAGGCAAACTCGTGGGCGATTACATCGTCCACACAGCATAGAATTAATAAGAGTTGTTCACTGTCCTCCTGTTACTGTAAAATTCTGGGAAGTTGTGATTGTTCAACTCCACTGTGCACAGTTAGGAGCAACTCCAACTCCACCTAGCAGACATACGTACGAGGTGATTGAGGTATGGAATGATTCTGTCCCTGTATGGACTAATCATCCCCAAATTCTATTGCGTCCATGATTCACCCATATCATTGTGCTAAGGTTGAGCAGCACAACATGTTTTTCCAAGCCTCAGATCACAAGACCAGCAGATAGTGAGGATAGCTGAGAAGATCATTAGAGTCTCTCTCCCATCCATCATGCACATTCACATCACACATTCCATCCGCAAAGCCACCAACATTGTGGATGACCCCACCCACCCCTCACATTATCTTTTCACCCTCCTAGCATCTGGAAAAGCATTCAGGCCTTCACACCCAGACTCAGAAACATGGCGTCAGACTACTGAACTCTCAGGAACTGATCTGATACCACACACACAACACACACACACACACACACACACACACACACACACATAGGGTTATAATTATATCTTCGTGGGGACTCTCCATTCATTTCTATGAGGAAAACTGTAATCCAACATGACAACCTTAACCCCTACCCAGCCCTAACGTTAACCATAAGTAACCAAACCAAATACAAGACTTCTGGCATCTTTAGTTTTTTATTAGTATTGACAGATCTTTGTGGGGACCTGAAAAACACCCCCAAAGCATCAAAATAACAGGTTTTTATCACATTGCGGGGGACATTTGGTCCCCACCATGTAATATAAACCTAATCCACACACACAAACAGACACACACACACGTGTGCGCGCACACACACACACAGATTAGGTATCTGAGTCTTTGTGGGGATTCTCCATTCATTTGTATGGGCATAACCCCAATCCTAATTATGGCAACCTTAATCCAAAATCCCTGCAGTAGTAAGCAAGAAGTAACAGTAAGTAACCAAACAAAATACAAGACTTTTGGAATTATTATTCCTTTGATTGCATTAACAGAATTTTATAAAACTGAGTCAGTTTTTTCTTTTGGGGACCAAAAACATGTCCCTACAAAGTCAAAATAACATGTTTTTATAACACTGTGGGGACATTTGGTCCCCACAACATAATATATACATGACCACCCACCCAAACACACATAGACACAAACATACACAGACTGGCTTACGTATATCCTCTATAGATTCCTGAATGAAATATCTGCAAAGCAGTTATGGCATGGCGTTAGGTTTGAACATGCAGTTTTTAAGGACACTGCACTAATTTTAAACGAAACACTGCACTAATTCTAAAATGATTTTATATGAACGTTATTTAACATAAAATAAAATAGAAATCAAACCAAAATTTAGTCTATCAAAAAACTTGTATATTACATATCTTCGAAATTAAAAATACCAGGATACAGAATTTGAATAACAAGAACTATAGTCTTCTTTCTCAAAAGCGTGAACAGCTATCTGAAGACCTACTAGTTCCTGAATTGTAGATGTTGCCTATGAAATTCGCTGAGAGTTGACGTCGCCCTACCAACGTCGCTAAAATGCTAATTGCGTCAACAAGCTATGGAAATACAGCGGTGGTACACCCCCAATACAGCGGTATTACGCATTACCGTAATGCTGCCTAGCAAAAACATAATGTCATAAAAAAAATTACAGACAGACATTATAGACAGAGCTGCGTGGTTTCCTATTGACAAGTAGATACATGATTCGGGGGCTTGAAAGGCGGCTAGATATCCAATCACGCCCAGCTACAGTATGCACAAACTAAAGATACTACTCCTGATTGGACCAGCTACAAATTCGTCCCTTCCTGACAATAAATTCTTTGTTTTCATTCGTTGAAAATAATGACAATACATATCTTCATACTTTTCGACCAATTAAAAATCTCGGTGGTTTCAATAGTTCTAACAAAATAATTGCAGGTTGAACAAAAACTTTCTGACAGAGAGATGGCGCAGAGGTGAGCAGCATCTCTTCGTATGTTTCTTGCTATTTCTTCAGATTATGTTTTGTTAGCATACTTAATTCTATATTTATTTTTATGTTCTGATTGTCACGTTCGGCAACGGAGGCGAGCCGGGAAGCAGGCGACAGCAGCCAGGAAGTCAGGTAACGGGGTTTAATTGGCAAATGACAAGCACGCAGAGACATCCACGGACAATACAATGCCGAATCTGGCATACATGGGGAGACGCGGTCTAATATACACAGGACTAATCAAATGAAACAGGACACAGATGATCACAAACAGGAATGAACACAAGGTAATGAGGGGGCGTGGCACACATCGGGATCGGACGGAGCGGATCGTGACACTGATATAGTACATGCAAATTTTGCGGCACAATTGAAATATATTTATAATTAGTTGTTTAAACTGTAGATGCTGTGGCCATTATTCTAAATATGGTTGTTTATATTTAAATGGTAAGAGAAAATATTTGTGTTAAACTTAAAAACAATAAGACAATAACAATAAGACAATATATAAGTTCTCCTAGTGGTGTCCCGTCTTGCCCCCAGAGTGCCCTGTGCTGGTGTTGCCCCTGCCTATCCTGGTCTGTCTCGTCCCCTAATGGTGTTCGGTCTCTGCGCCCTTGTCCCGCAGCAGTGCCCATCTGGTGTCTTGCCCTGCCCTCTTCCACTGTGTCTCCCATCTTAGTGTACGTATAGCCTGCTGTCTTCCCCGCTGTCCCATCTGCTCCCTCACATGCCCTGTAAAAAGTGTCCTTCAGTCCTGCGATCCTCAGTCCAGTCATTGATGTTGCTGCCTGCATGTGCTCCCCAGTGTGTCCTGTGTCTAGTGTTCTTGCCTGATCCTCCCTACCCTGTTTGGACCCCTTGTGGTCTGTTTCCTTCGCCCTTCCTGTAGTGTAGTTTTCTTTAATAAAGCCCCTTTTGGTTTTCCTCCATCCCTGTCTTCGCCTCTGTCCTTGCCCTCGACGTGACACCATTACAGTGTGACCAGGTAAATGCTGCTAGCTGGACACCACACTACTGTAAATGCTACTGAAGGCTTACCTCAGTTTATCATTATTCCCTTCGTCTTGAAAGAGAACAGCAGCAAAAAGTGGGAAAATGATTTAAAAAATAAAGAACACTGTTCTGTTAGTAAGCTTCTTAAGGTAAAGTCATTTTAAATAATTAGAATAACTGATACTTTATTAATACCTGTGGAGAAATTGTCTTTACGCCTCCCTCAACTTGCTCTTTATAGAGTAATGTCTCCTAAGTAGACATTAGTTTTAAATGGCTTCAGTACAAAGGAGACCATCCCTCTGGATTGTACCAAAGTCTACTCTGCAGTACGCCACTTTTTAAAACCCTCCGTTTAACCCATATATCATAGAAAAACTGACATTAATACCAGTGGCTATAGGTATATTTGGTGCTTTCAGATGTCTGTGAATTCTTTTAATGTTTTCCCGGTGTCTGTAGAAATCGCTGAAGTGCTTCATGTCATACCTTTCAATGTGAATGAACCGAGTCATTATGCCTTGGTGAGAGCTGGCTAGGTATATGTTATACTCCACTAGGCCCACTTTTCTTCATAACTGTCATTCAGCAATATTCATTTCTTTCCTTATATTTAATGCCTCTGCTGTGCTGGGAGTCAGCTTCCATTGGGATCCATGCTCTGGATCAATATTCCGTTAACCTGAACTGTTCAACAGACTGCAGACCACATTCTGCAATTTCATCTGTCTGACCACTAACAGGAAGTATAAAAGACAAGCACACCCTCAGAATGGATTCATATGTGGCCTTCCCAGTATGCACCTCTGTCAGCAGGTCAATGACAGATCTAAACCAATTTTGCCTGAGCTACGGAGCCCCTGCATCTCTGGACAGACCTAATCCATCTCTGGTCCAGTTGACACCCATAGGCACTGCTCAGGCTGAAGTTGACAGCCGCAGGCAGAATCCGTTGTGCGTGTTTCTCCTGACCGTTTGACCCCAGATGCCCCCCAGGGAGTACTATGTGGTCCTACCTTTTCACCACCAGAGTTGCCCTCAGTTGAGAACTGATCTCCATGATGTCTCACTAAACTTGAGGCCTGATTGGTGGAATCCCAGCTGGTAGGACGAACGCTGAGGAGGGACGTACATAAGTTATTGTGTTGCTATAGAAGAGGAAAGATCTTAGTTTTGCTATCTGTTGTTGCATGGCTTGGATACAAACAATACTGATTAGCAGGGATTAAAATAGGAATAGGAGACATTTAAGATCTACCCTGAAGGTTTTTCAAACCAGTCATTTAGATCAGGAAATTCATATACATAATAGCCAGCTGAAACTTTATAAAACTTCTGTCAGAACAAATAAATACATTTTTAATCTGAAAAATAATAAATAAAAATGGGAGGATGGTGCTAAAGGGGTCTAGTTTCAATCTTCCAGCCTGTCAGCTTAACATTTATAGAAAGTGCCAGACAGTAAATCACCTTTGCCAAGTGAATGAAAGAAGCTTGACCTCGTTGGATGATGGACTAAGAGCAGTGCTAAACACCGCTCACGCCCTGACTCCCCCCACCTGTCCCAAAGCAGGATGCATGGGGAAGTGCGGGGAAGCATTGGTGAATGCTGGTGAAGGTGCCGCTATTGCAACTTCAGACAAAGGCACCAGGACTTCGAGCCTCAGTGCCGAGTCTCTGAGAGCTCATCAAAACACTGACGGGCCAAGCAGCCCAGCAAATGGAATGTTGTCTTTCCCAGGAATGGATGCCAGAGGGCTCCAAAAATCTGCTGTGAGCCATAGACTGTGAGTGTCTGTGCCTTTGTTTGTGTACAGAGTGAAGGTGCCACTCACAGCCGGTTTTCCCACCATGCTGCTGGGATGGAGAGCTGCTCATGCGGAGACTGCTGGTCCAGCAGAAACCTGTGGCACGCCAGCAACACTGAATATGGTGTTGGGTCCAGCACTGGCGATGCATTGTTTGACCCTGTCGACCCTGTGTTTCACTCTCCCAGAACACCCTAAGGCGTGATGGTAATGGAGCCCCTGTGCCAGAAATTGAGGGCTGATTCTATGCATGAGTCGTCTGCATGCAGTCCCAGCATGCTCTGGGCTGGAGACACGTGTGGAGCCGCTGAGCTGCAGTGTGCTTGGGTAACACTGCCTTCAGTGACTCACAGAGCCGTGCTGTGTTGCTTTGGAAGGCTTCTCTTCTTCCACACAGGAACTCACAATAGCAGAGCCCGAAATGACAGCCCTCCACAGGAACACACAGTGCTGTGTGCATATCCCTGGTGGGTGTGCACATCAATCTCACTGATTATACCCAGTGACTGACTGCTCCTGTTCTGTCCAAAACACGCCTCTTGGGTCTCATGTTCTCAGCATTCCCTGGAAGAGCGGTCCCCTGGCTGAGTGCTGTAGAGGGAGTCTGTGATCTGGCTAGGATCTACGTCCATGTGGACAGATGTATCGTAGACAACCAGAGTTCCTCCCTGGCTGTTCTCTCATTATCCAGGTAAATATTTCATTATCCAGGTAAAATTATCGAACCCTTTCAAAACTGTTTTGCTCCTTAAGCAAATTAATTGAGTTGATTTTGTTGAAAAAGGAGGAAATTAATTCATTTAGGCAGACTCTCAAACATGCCTGTCGGTATGTCGAGCCCACACTCACTGAACACCAGGGGGCAGTGCCCACACCCACAATGGCACCTGGGATTTTTTTGCCACATGTACTGATGATAGTGTCACATGAAGAGCATGGTTGATCGATCTCTGATGAGATGATGAGTGTTCACTGGTCCAGTACGTTTCCTCGCATACCGACTTCCCCAGAATATATGGTTCTGATGTGTTTTGGGTCACCGATGCCCTCAGTTTGGTGCTGATAGATGAAGGTTTGGGTCCGTTAGGTAGCTAGTGCCACGGCGCACACCTGTGGCTGAGCGTGCCGGCTCTTGTAGGCCTGGCAGTGGGCCCATCCAGATCGGGCTCCCGGCTGTTCCAGCTTGTGAGGAGGACAAGCAAACCCTGGGCCCACTGGCCCTCAGGAGCCTGTCAGAGCGCATGTTAAATTAGCCATTTGTTTTTGCTCACAGGGAGGTCTGCACACAACACTGATGTGGAACGAGGCCTGGCCTGCCTGTGGTTCAGCAAGGACCCACTCCATGCATACTAGCTGTAACAGGTCTTTTACCGTCACACACGCTGCCGGCGGGCAGGACAGCAGGACACAGAGAACGGCTGTCAGAGGCCCCACATCACTCAGATCTCCCTCATAAAGAAGGCCGAGTGCGAGTGGCCCCCGCCACCCTCGCCGGGCCCAGCCCAGCCTGGCTGAGCTGCAGTAAGAGCGGAGTGCTTGGAGGCCATAGATCCCAACTGGAGCACAGAGATCCTGTTTGAAGAGTGGATCCCCTCAATATCTCTGTGTCACTGTTAATTTAAGTGCATCTCTCAACCTGTGTCTGTCACTCTAAGTGTATCTCCCAGCCAGAATCCATCAATCAAGTGCATCTCTCAACCTGTGTCTGTCACTCTAAGTGTATCTCCCAGCCAGAATCCTTCAATCAAGTGCATCTCTCAACCTGTTTTCTGTCAGTCTAAGTGTATCTCCCAGCCAGAGTCCATCAATCAAGTGCATCTCTCAACCTGTGTCTGTCAGTCTAAGTGTATCTCCCAGCCAGAATCCATCAATCAAGTGCATCTCTCAACCTGTGTCTGTCAGTCTAAGTGTATCTCCCAGCCAGAATCCATCAATCAAGTGCATCTCTCAACCTGTGTCTGTCAGTCTAAGTGTATCTCCCAGCCAGAATCCATCAATCAAGTGCATCTCTCAACCTGTGTCTGTCGGTCTAAGTGTATCTCCCAGCCAGAATCCATCAATCAAGTGCATCTCTCAACCTGTGTCTGTCGGTCTAAGTGTATCTCCCAGCCTGTATCTATAAGTCTATCTCTAGAGTGTTTAACAGCAGCAACAGCTTGTTAGCTACTTTTCTTTATTTGTTTGACATTCTGATTATTTGGTTTTAAATTTCTTACAAATTACTTCCCAGGTACAAACTGATATTAAAATAATATAAAAATTCCAACAAACTGCCAGGCATCTGGCTTGAGACTGTAAGGATTGCAGTCCCTTAATGACAGGTGGGAACAGTTTCTGAAGCACGGTCCCCTTTAAAACCACTCTGGAGAATAAGGTCCCTTCACAGAGCCCTGCTGCACGACACTGAGCTGAGGACAAGCAGGCTAACATTTGAATTAGCATCCCTGCACGCATCTGCCTTCTGGAGTGAAACCCAAATCACCCCACTGTGCAGGTTCCAGGCTGTATTTGGTTCTTGTGTTCAGAAGCCTCTAATGTTACTGTGCTGTCGCTGTCACCGACAGTGATTCATTCTCTTGAATATCCATGTTTATTTAATGTGTGATCTGAAGCCTGTGATGTCATTGTGATGTTAGTGTCTCAGACAGTGATTCATTCTCTTAGTTGAATATCCTACTTTTTATAAAGTTTGTCTGTTCAGAATTCTGTGTCATTGAGTTGTTACTGTGCTGTCACAGTCCAAGACACCGCCTTGGTTCATAATCCTCCTGTTGAATGGAGGGTCCCCACAAAGATGTGAATACAAACATGTCACATATGCTGTCTTGGTTCACTCTACTACTGTTTATTTAGTTTATGTGTTCAGAAGCCTGTATCACTGGGCTGTCCTCTGTTAATTTCCTGTCACTGATCCGGACAGCATAACTTTAATGAATAAATCCATCATGCTCCAATGGGGCAGGAAAGCTGTATGTTTGCCGCTGTGAGATTTCTGTGTGTCTGCCCATGCTACCTGCATCCCACTCCACCCCCCCAGGCAGGTTGCTTTCTGTCCCCTGGCTTCCCATACCCCTGATCACCCTGGCAGAGATGTACTTCCACTTTGAATGAGACGATTGTCAACTAACCTCACAGGTCAACAGTTACAGGTCAGCAGGTGCCTTTGCTGAAATGTTAGTGTTGGCTCCGTGTCACACCATCCATATGGAACAGTTTGTTTGGTCACGTTTCCCCCATTATGACACCCTTTGGCCATCTGCTCCTGGTCACATGTTCTAATGAGCCATACATCAAACAGGTTTGTGGGGGAGGGGTGTTCAAGTGATTAAAGACAGGGAGGAGACAGACTGTCATGCATCTTCACGAGCCCCGCTTTGCTTCTGAAAATCAGGACTTGTTTCTGTACACTTGTTGCGTGTCCTAATTTTACCCACTACTGGCGGTGATTCCCATATATCAGCACTATATCTGCCTTTTCATAATCTGTAAACCTAGGTACTGTGATGTATATTCTGCCTGTTCATGGGGTAATCTCTAATCTAATCTAATCTAATCTAATGTGTATTCTACCTCTACATGGGATAATCTCTAATCCCAGTAAGCATTATATGTATTCTACCTCTACATGGGATAATCTCTAATCCCAGGATCTGTGATGTGTATTCTGATTGTTCCTGGGGTAATCCCACAACCAGCAGTGTATATTTCATCTGTTCATAGGATAATCAGAATCAGAACTTTACTGCCATTATGTACCAACATACCAGAATTGTTTGTGGTCCAATGCCAAACATGAAGTACATAATATTAAAGGAGAAACACTTCACAGAATACTATGTATAAAAATAAGAATTCAACAAAGCACACAAACATGTACAGAGGACCTCCACGATCATACAGATGATAGAATGAAAGAGATCTTATGACAACAATGAACATAGAAGAGGAGAATTATCCCTGGCTGAATGGACTGCATGTGAGTGACAGGGATACTGAAGTACTAGGTGAGTTTATTTATCCCTTCTGTTCCTCTTCTGATCAACATCCTTGTTTATTAAATCAGCATTCACGTAGTGCTATATTTACATCAAAGTGAAGTGCTGCTTTCTAAATTCCATTTTTAAAATGAATCCTGGGTCCAGATTATGGAGAAGTGCCTACTGGGAATTGCATTACAGAAATGATGGCAAAATCGTAATTTTATGACTTCTACTAATAGTGAATGGCTCGCAGTGTTAATCACTAGCAAATGCACCACACAAGCATTCTATGTTCTTTTAGCGCCCCTTGTGGTGAAAACTCCTGCTGATTAAAAGATGGTAACATTAGCTTTGGCTTGGTTCAGCAAGCAGGTAGGAGAACCCGTGTCTGTAAATAGCCTACAGTATGTGAGATGGACTTCCATTCCGTCTCAAGTGTCCCCATGCTTCTTGGAGTTCAGACACAGAGTAGGACACCTGAGTGAAGTGTTGTGGTTGTGATGGGCTCTGCTCTGGCAGGAGGTCATCTGAGCACGGGAAGGAAGAGCACAAAAGGACAGGGCTCTACAGTAGGCAGGTGGCCCAGTGCATACTGGGTGTATATAGCTGGGTCACCTTCCTTCAGTGTGGCCTGTGAATAAAATCCCTGAAAACTGAGCTTTACCTTCATTCAATGAGAAGCACCTCTTAAAATATATTTGTCTATAGTCCAAATGAAATGTTGAGAGGGGGGCTCCTTTAATGTAAAGTGTTATTACTGCTTGAGGAGCAGCACTGATGGCTTTAATCTTGGACGACCAATATACTCTTGCTTTTTATGCCATAAGCTTCTACTTGTTGCCATTCTCTACATGTCCTTCTGCTAGTGAGGTACTCACACGGTCTAAAGGGCAGGTGCTCAAACAGGGCTGTGTGGTTCTCAGTGGATTTTGCATGAACTTCAGTTATTGAAAAGGGACAGATTATTTAAACATACTGCCAAAGGAAGGCATCATTTTATGAAATTTGAAATAAAAAACACACACACACATTTGTATTCATATCTTTGTGTGGACTTTCATGTCATTTCTACAGGAAAAGTTTTTTGATTGCAGTCATGGATTTTTATAAAACTTAGTTTCCCCTTGTGGGGACTGATAAAGTGGTCCGCACATTGTCAAAATAACAGGTTTTACATTACTATACAAACACAAACCGATGAATGCTTTAACATTATTTTCTGCAAGAGTTTCAGACTCATCTGTTTATTTTTATATACCCACTTAGTGTACAGTGAGGGATTGGGTGCAAGGTAAGAATAACTTGGGAAGCCACACCTGTTACCAAATCCTTCAATGTGGGCTAGTGCAGATATTTGGCAGCTACAACAAAAGCTGCATGTGAACAGAACAAGGCAGTGGTGTGAACAGATCTTTGACTCATGATGCAGTGCTCTGCTCACTCTTGGAACACACTCTTGCACACTTTGTAGTAAGCAGTACCCTAAAACACTCTTTGGGGTCATTTCGTACCTTAGAGGGGTTTAAAACTCCATTTAACCGTACTAAATAGCAACATATCATGGTGAAATCAGCAAAACTAAAAGTTATTCAGATTAATAATAATTGCATAATTGTCTGTTTAATCTGATATTATAATTATTGCGATACAGTCACATGACCTTTCACCACGTGCAGATTCATTTCATTCCATCACTCTGTCTGGGTACTTAACATTTTTGTTATGTTTTTTTAAACTTTGTTGATAAAATTTGATGAAATTTGGATGGCATCTGGCTTGTGTTAATATTTTGTTTATTTTTACTCTAAAATATAATAAACATTGTGGTATGAACTGTAGAGGGGAAAGTGTGGGCAAAGTATCTTGGTGTATTCTCGGGTAAGTAAAAGCATACAGTAAATCGCTGGCTTATTATTCATCATATATTATTGTATACATTTTTGCTATCTTAATATTGTCCTGTTACGTTAAGCCATTTATTCTGTGTTGTAATGTTAACATTACAGTGCTGTGCCTGTTTTCATTATTACGACTAATTTGGTTTGATTGCACATAAGTGAATGTTTTGTAGGTAAATTACACATCGATTTATTTGCTGTTGCATTATATTTATTCACTAGGTCAACCACTCCCAGCAAACTTGCGTTACTCCCACAAGAACCATGTTTCTTATCAAGAAAGTTGGAGAAGTTCACACTATACTATGTTTTACATATTTGTTTGCGCCTGGATGGTAGAGGCTGTTCATGCTGAATCCAATTAAACATTGAAATATAGTTTAGGATTATTTAGAGCGTGTTAAGGCTGTGAGCAAGGAAGCATAGAACACAGAGGTGCAAGTTTTATTATGTATATATTTAAATACAAGTAAAAAACAAAAATCATTTAAGGGCTCAGGAGAGAGGCCGTCGCTTTGAGGAGGTGGGTCAGAAACCACAGGCACCATGTTTATATGGCTTCCAGGGTGAAGAGCTCTGAAAAGCAGAAATAAAAATGTCCTTGTTAGTGTGACACATAAAGAAATACGACATCCTTCAATATGCTGATCCCCTTCCTCATCATTTTTTCCTCCTCTAGTCACTATCAATGGGAATTCCATTGATCCCTTCCTCTTTTTTGAGTGGACCTCCTCACTCTCCATCTCTGTCTGTTCTCCTATTTTACACCTCTTCTTCTCCTCTCTCCTTTGCCTAGGCTCCATGCTCCTCATCCTTCCATTCATGTTCTCGTTTTCTTTCACACTTCCTTCCTCTGCCTTGTCTTTCTTCTCTTTCTCTCTCATGGCAACAATCTCTTCTGTACACTTACTCAAAAACCCCTTGATTTCCATTTCCAGCTCAGAAGCTGAATTTTCTAAATCTTCTAATTCATGCAATATAAAATCCACCATCTCCCTCAGTTTCTCCTCTCGTCTTTCCTCCAAGAAATCAATGCACGTTTTCACATCCATTATGAATCTGAGGGTACAAGACAAGCAGCCGTTTATGACCTGTCTTAAACCGAAGACTCTCCCAATTAGGCTCCCTCACAAATGAGTGTGCAAACTGCAAACATGCAGAGTGGAGGTATGAAGCCATCCAGTGAGCCAATACACCTTTCATATGCCATTCATATTTTGCATATTAATTACGCACAATATATACAGTTAGTGAAGCGTAGTATATTTAAGTAATATTCAAAAAATTATTGACCATATTAATCTGCTTCTCTAAAAGAATTACTTCTCAAGCTGGACTGTACTCACCGTTTCGGATCAAACTGAAGTATTCTTCACACTTGATAGTGAAAAGAATATTATAAAATACTATTTCACTAATTTTGAAAAACTTCAAAAACGCAGAAATATTTGAAAGTCTACTGAAGCCAAGTCCTATTCACAATCAGCGGTGGCCATAGGCCTGGCTTTTGATTTCCCGCAGCTTTGACACTGGGTTCTTGTTTAAAATCTCACTGATCTGATTTTCCGTAATGCTTTTTAAGAAAAGGGGGACTATAACGGTCTCATTTTAAAATGTCACAGCTCCAGAGTCGTGCCGATGATTCCTGTGATATATGGACCCCTGCAGACAGTTTTAGCTGCCCACAGCTTCCCACATTGTTCACCATTTGGAAGTTTTTGCTTCCTCAATTTTTCTGAATATTTTAAACCAGTAACTCTGTGAAAAAGTTGGGCTTAGACTCTCCTGAGAGTAGGTTGGCTTTCCAAGGCTATGCAGTCCCACACACACACACACACACACACACAGTCATGTAATCATATGTTTTTGGGCACTGCTCATTCATTTTTATGGGAAAAATGCTAAATAAGTAACCAAGCAAAATACTACAGTTGTTGAATTTTTTTTTTCTCATTGGAGTCATAGATTTTTATTAAATTGAGTTTTTCCTGATGGGGACCAGGAAATTGGTCCCCATAAGGGAAAAAAACAGGTAATCATCATGTTGTGGGGACATTGTGTCCCGATAAGGTAAGGTATACCTGCTCACACACACAAACACGCAGACACACACACACACATATTGGTGTACCTATCTAAATGGGGACCTTCCATTCATTTCTATGGGTGAAAAAAGACTCTAATCCTATTGACGGGACACATAACCCCCACCCAGCTCTAACCTTAACCAAAAGTAAGTTTCGAGTTTTACCAAACTTTGGGGACATTTTGATCAACAAATGTGATCTGTGCAAAGCCAAACAGACACCGACACACACACACTGATCAACATTAAAAGCACTGGCAAGTGAATATGCAAAATATGTAAAAAATAAAGTAAATAAATAAATAAATAAATTGATTATCTCATTACAATGGCAGTACAATATGTATGTGTGTGTGTGTGTGTGTGTGTGTGTAAATCCCTCATCCTACTGCCTTGAATGAGAGGATTTTTGTCACTCTATCTGGTGTTTTTTTTTTTTTATCATTCCAATTTTTTATGAGTATGTCAATTTATTCCTCATAATGTCGCATCATTGTTTGCTATTTCTGGTTTGATTAGTGCTTTTAAAAACACAAATTTCCACTTATGCTACTGTAATAAATGGAACTATTTGTTCAATTAATGTTTTCTAGGGTCCTAATTTAAAGTATCACACAGAATCAAGGACTAAATTTGAAGACACAGATGCAGCAGCCACAGATTTCCACATGTGCTCCGTCAACAACTTGAGATACTGCTGTTCCTACGGTAAGATGATGTTCTGTCTGCGAGGGAGCTTGGAGCAGCAAAAACAAGGACCGGCATCATTACCGCAAAGATCATTACCGGGCGCACACACGCCCACACACACAAGCCAATTTAGAGACACTAATTTACCTAAGTACACCTCTTTCAATCTTGGGAGTAAAACAGAGGATCCAGAGAAAATTCATATAACACTAGGAGAACATGCAAACCTCACACACAGAGCAAAAGTGATCTTTGACTCCCAGCCCCCAAAGGTGTGATGTAACTTATGTGTCCTGAGCCTCTGTGCCGTCCAGACCCGAAAAATCACCCAACCATCAGTTTGTTTGTACTGGGCAGAGTCACCTGGGGCTCGTGCCAAGCAGCACAGGGCACAAGGCTGGGGTACATCCTGGGCAGGATGCTAGTCCATCACAGGTCATATACACACACACTCATACACTATGGGAAATTGTAGATGCACCAATTAGCCTAAACAATGTCTGCAGGAAAACATTCATGCATACACCGAGCAGCAGGGGCATTGCTAGAGATTGTGGGCCCCATGAAGGCATATCATATTGGGCCCCCCAGTCCAGACCAATCCAGCTATTCTCCCAATTTTTTAGGCCGCCTGTCATTCAGGGGCCCTTGGAATCATTGTAACTTTCCCCTGCCATTACGGCACCCCTGCCAAGGAGTGATGAGATTCAAAGCCCCAAACCCATCGGTGACAGACAACAGGGCCACCAGCTAAGCCTCCATGACACCCTACTTTCAAGTCAATACATACTTAAAAGTGTTGAAGTTTAAATGACCATGTGATAATTTCAATTATATTATATTGGGGTCAAAATGACCCCATATTAGTTTCATCATATTAACACAATTCATGTTTAATTGAAGTTACTGAAAACTACCAGCATTAAAGGATGTCAAACAAGCTTTTAAGTAATAATGTGGATAGTATTGGTAGGATAAGGGAAAACACACACACGCACACAGGTATTATTTTTCTAAACACACAGGTATTTTTTTTTTAAATAATAATTTTATATTATTTTTTTAATCAATCAGCATACCCTATACTGGTATAAACAATGAAATGACAAATGCCTTATATGGAGGGCCCTCTGTGATGTCAACAGAACAGAATTCCGGAACTGGTCAGTGATGTCATCGAAGGAAGATTTTTCTATATAAGAAGCAATTGCACCTTCACATTTCATTCTTAGAGACTCTCTCAAAGGAAGCACTGGTGAAAGAGAATCTAAGCTATATCGTTTGCATAATTTCATTATGGGTTTAAGTTGCACAAAGGTGCAGGGCCCTAAACAAAAAAATGTTCAGGGCCCAAAAAAGAAAGGCACTCTTCTCAGGTTCTGGAAGAAGCTGAGGAGGACTACGCCAAGAGATACAGACACTGCTACCATGGCTGAAGGCGGCATTGAGATGGCTAGTGATTGCCCTGCTGCCAAACAAGATGGTAACGTACAGCAGGAGAGCAGCCCACTTGACAAGGCTGGCTCAGACATGGCAATGGATGACAGAAAGCAGGAGAGCAGCCCTCTGGACGAGGCAGGCTCAGACATGGCAATGGATGACAGACAGCAGGAGAGCAGCCCTCTGGACGAGGCTGGCTCAGACCTGGAACTAGACGACGGACAGCAGGAGAGCAGCCCTCTGGACGAGGCTGGCTCAGACCTGGAACTAGACGACGGACAGCAGGAGAGCAGCCCTCTGGACGAGGCTGGCTCAGACCTGGAACTAGACGACGGACAGCAGGAGAGCAGCCCTCTGGACGAGGCTGGCTCAGACCTGGAACTAGACGACGGACAGCAGGAGAGCAGCCCTCTGGACGAGGCTGGCTCAGACCTGGAACTAGACGACGGACAGCAGGAGAGCAGCCCTCTGGACGAGGCTGGCTCAGACCTGGAACTAGATGATGGACAGCAGGAGAGCAGCCCTCTGGACGAGGCAGGCTCAGACATGGCAATGGATGACGGACAGCAGGAGAGCAGCCCTCTAGATGAGGCTGGCTCATGCTGGAAAAAGGTGACAGACAGCAGGAGAGCAGCCCTCTGGATGAGGCTGCCTCAGACATGGCAATGGATGATGGACAGCAGGAGAGCAGCCCTCAGGACGAGGCTGGCTCTGACATGGCAATGGATGACTGACAGCAGGAGAGTAGCCCTCTGGATGAGGCTGGCTCATGCTGGACAAACTGTTTTCCAGCAAGCTCACAGAATATATATTTTTTCATAATCATTTTTATATTTGTTTTGAAGAATAAAATATAGTTATTAAGGAACTGTGTGTGGTTTATCTGTTAAACTGACCACTGAACTTTAACATAAACAGAGGAAACATCACATAATGCTATAATCACAAATAACACAAATGCTTCGTCATGAAGCCCTGGGTTTCATCACAAGCGACGCTCTCTGTGAGCGAGTGGAGTCTTTGGCTATGTAGCCGTTCGTGATGGTGTCTGTATCTCATGGCCTGCTGTTCCCTTGCACGCTGCTCTTCCAGTGTAGGTATTGAGGCACTGAGGTTGTCTGTCAGGTGGATGAGGTGAGTAGAGTTGCACCACCTCTTCCAGTAGCTGCTCCAGGACCCTCCCAGGTAGAGCTCAGCCTGACAAATGGTCAGTGTTAGGGTGTACTCACATTTGGCCCGGTTGCCTTATATCATGCCTGAGCATGATTGTTCCCCCCTCCACACTCCCCAACTCGCCTGTGCCCACATTGCGCTTAACGTTCCAGGTCTGAGCATGCTTTCATCATCACTGTGCAATGTTTTGTTTTGAAAAAAATGAAGGAAGAAAAGTGCTATTGCACAGCACAATGGAGCTCATGATTACTGTCCTAATTTTATGGCTGATTTGGAGTCATTTTGGGCACGCAGACACATGGCCATCATATAGAGCCATGCTAGTATGCCACACAGGCATTTTTATTTATTCGTGCTACACATATAAGAAGATAGACCCATATTTTACCAAATATTTTTTTTTTTTTGAGTTTTTGTGAGTTGCATCAAGTTTTTCCTGGATACTCTTGTCAGCCCAAATTTCCAGCAAACACTGTCCCTCTGCTGTATAGCAAAGTCACTCATTGTCACCATGTCTGTTAAATATTTGTTGCTGCCCAATCTGTACTCATCCCTTTTTTCCACAATGCAGTTTTGAGGGGAATAAAAGAAAATTTGGAAGAGATTATGGCTGAGGTGGGAGGGGTCGGCATGATCTCGCCAGGTCGCCTTTTTGTTCTTGGGGCAGATAGTGAATCACTGAGGTTGAGGCTGCAGCCAATGAGCTTCTCTGCTGCTTGGACGATGCCCTGCAGCCTCCGGATGTCTTATATAAAATATTTAATATAAATTGTTGTGTCTAACATTAGGAGAACAGCGATACTGAATGGGCAGTCTTAAGTTCACCACTATATTTTAACACCACGTTCCAGATCTACAATAACATAACCTGAATGTATTATTTTACAAACGACCATTTCAACAGGGTGGCGCGGTGGTTAGTGCTGCTGCCTCACAGCGAGAAGGTCCTGGGTCTGGTCCTGGGTCCTATCTGTGTAGAGTTTGCACGCTGTTCGTGTGAGTTTTCACTGGGGGCTCCAGTTTCCTCCCACGGTCCAAAAGTGTGCAGGATAGGTTGATTGATTAGTCTAAACTGGCCCTGTAGTTGTGTGTGCGTGTGCCCTGAGGTGTGTTGGCAACTGCCCAGGGTTGGTCCCTGTCTGTGCCCATTGTTCCTGGGATAGACTCCCTGTGACCTTGGTTGGGATAAAGTAGTTTCAGAAGATGGATGGATGGACAACCATTCTGTTGAATGTATTTCATTATTCTAATTTCAGTTCCAATAATGACTTTACCTTAAGAAGAACAGTGTTCTTTACTTTTTAATCATTTTCCCACTTTTTGCTGCTGTTCTCAAGACGATGACAATAATGATAAACTGAGGTAAGCCTTCAGCAGCATTTACAATAGTATGGTGTCCAGCTAGCAGCATTTACCTGGTCACACTGTAATGGTGTCACGTCGAGGGCAAGGACAGAGGCTAAGACAGGCATGGAGGAAAAGCAAAAGGGGCTTTATTAAAGAAAACTACACTACAGGAAGGGCAAAGGAAACAGACCACAAGGGGTCCAAACAGGGTAGGGAGGATCAGGCAAGAACACTAGACACAGGACACACTGGGGAGCACATGCAGGCAGCAACATCAATGACTGGACTGAGGATCGCAGGACTGAAGGACACTTTTTACAGGACATGTGAGGGAGCAGATGGGACAGCGGGGAAGACAGCAGGCTATACGTACACTAAGATGGGAGACACAGTGGAAGAGGGCAGGACAAGACACCAGATGGGCACTGCTGCGGGACAAGGGCGCAGAGACCGAACACCATTAGGGGACGAGACAGACCAGGATAGGCAGGGGCAACACCAGCACAGGGCACTCTGGGGGCAAGATGGGACACCACTAGGAGAACTGGGGACAGACTAGGGACAACCAGGATGATAGAACGTACATCACACAGCAGGACAGGTCCACAGACGAGTGATAACACGGGACAAGAAACATTTCGTGTGGATTACAGGAGCCGGGGAAGACGAGAACGGCCGTTAACGGGGCCAGATAGAGGACACAAGCGGGGCAAAGGGCCATATGGACTGCTGACCCGACAGGACAAGACCACGCAGGAGTAAAGAAATGGATCACGATCGGGTAAGAGAGAACTAGGACCAAGACGAAAACACAACAGAACACCATAGAGACACACTGGGTACACAGCAGGGCAAACATGATGCTCAGACAGGGGCACCGCACTAACAGGAACCAAACACGGGCAAGAAACCAGAAAAGACAGGGAACGCAGGGCACAACTGACACACAGACTAACACAGGGTGGACAGCTGAAGAACAGACAGACAAGGGAGAACCATGGGCCCAGGAGGAGTCAAGGTGGGACAGGGCACTGGGGCAGGAACTGAGGCAGGGTAAGCGAACAAACATGGGGGCGCTACAGGGTGAGCTGGAAATGGGCTTTGGGAGAACAAAGGTGGGACAGGACCTTGGGGCAAAAACTTATCTGAGGCAGGAGGGGACAGGACTGAGCTAGGGGGTCTGCTGGTCCCCAGAAAGCAGGGCGTTGACCCTGGGACACGAGCCCCTGCTGGGTCTCGGGAGGCCAGTAGGGCCAGATCGAGCCAAGGGGAAGGCAGGGTTGGGGCCGAGAGGCACTGTGGGCATCGCCAGGATGGTAAGGCAGTGGGGCGCTGTCGGGACCATAGGGCGGGGAGGGACACCGTCGGTACCACAAGCCTGGGACCTGAGGGTGAAGGGGAACCTGCAGGGCAAGGACATGGACGGGGGCAGGAACAGGAACCAGAGAAACCGGAGCGGTGGCCACGGATGGTGGCTTTTCCCAAGGACAGTGGGCTGGAAACGTCTTGGACCTGGAGTGAAGATAGAAACAGAGGAAGGGAAAAAGCAGAGGGTGTGGGGGGAACAAGACTGCAAGACAAGTTAAAGTTTATGGGAACACAGGTGACCTGTACAACATGCCATCCATGAGGGATAGGGTGCTTAATAAATAAACAATAAATAAAACACAAATACATAACAGGGCTAATCATTTTTATGTGTGTGCAGTTTAAACAAAATGAAATCAAATTAAATTACCTGGAGATTTTGGAAATTCTGGAATTCTGAAAATTAATACTTTAAAGAGCAGTTTACAAATCTACTTAGAAATATACATTTTTTTCTTAATAAACGTTAAACATTATTATGAAACATTCCACATATCTCAAAATTTATCATACTTGATTTATTATCTTAGATACTGTTTCAATTATTTAATGTTTCCTAAACAGCAGCAGCAGAACCACAACTTCATCTTTTTCGTATTTTGGCTCTTCTCTATGTAATGAGCTCTACACGCTCAACTTTTATATTAATTCCCCACCACTTCTACCTCTTCTATCTCTACCTGACCCACATCTATCTCTACACCGCCAGTTTCCTCCTGACCTCCTTCTCTATTTATAATCTCAACTAGTACATCATTTACTATAATTTCCAATATGGTTACATCACTCACCATGTCCGCACCCTCAATAATTACCTCCCCTACTTCTACCCCCACAATCTCAACATTTACATCCCCAGAATTTACTTCTGCAAGCCCAAACTCACACACTTGGACTTGCACAGCCTCCACCTTCACATTTCCTTTCGTATCCTCTGCCTTCAGGGAAATTATCCCCCCCTCCACCTTAACCACCTTCACATTCACCCCCACCTCACCTTGCTTCCCCTTGCTTCCATTTTGCATTTTATTAATGCCTACATTCAGGTCTGCGGCCTCCACCTGTACACTGGAGGTCACCCCCACATGTTTTTCCCTCTCTGCCAGCTCCACCTTTTCCCCACTAATCGCACCCTTTACCTCATCTATCCCCTGAGTGCTCCTATTCTTCCTGACCTTCTTCTTTTTCTGAAGGTAGTACGTCTTATAAATTTCCCACTCTTCAGATGTCAGGCCGTAATTGCTCTGAAGAGTCTCAGAGCCTTTCATGCTCATACCCTCCCCTCCCTTACACCAGTCAGTCACACCTCCCAGTCCCCCCATAACCTCCCCAGTCTGGACAGTGGGGGGTGTCGCTGGTGAGTACTCCTCCAAACCTTCCTTATCTCCCCAGTCGATCACCTCGTCCCACAGGTCCCAGGCTCCCCAGTACTGGTCGTTGGTCCAGGAAACAGCTCTCGCAATTCTCATTCTGGTGAATAAATAAGAACTAATAATTAACTAGCCATATGTGATACTCGCAAAGCCAAACTAGGCACGGTATTTTTTCAACTTCTTTCCTAAATGCTATTCATCAAGAATGCCTATGGAAAGAGATGGAGCCTTCATTAGCTGCTCGTGGCGTCGAGGCTACTCCGGCAGTAACGACCGAATTGCTAAAACTGCTTCACAATACAGTAAAGCTTGCGAAATTATGACGCTGCTTCGATACGCTATAACATCACCATGATACCGAACCTAGCAAAAAGTTAATCTTACTTCAAGAACATGGGACATTTAAAAAGTAAACGTATAGGCGATCTTTTCAGAATAACATCTTCAGATGAAATGCATTATCACAGGCCGGATGAGTATAACCAATCATATCAACCATAAGACTTATTGTTTTTAAGTTTAACACAAATATATTCTCTTACCATTTAAATGTAAACAACCATATTTAGAATAATGGCCACAGCATCTACAGTTTAAACAACTAATTATATATATATTTCAACGATATTGTGCCGCAAAATTTGCATGTACTATATCAGGACATAAAAATAAATATAGAATTAAATATGCTAACAAAACATAATCTGAAGAAATAGCAAGAAACATAAGAAGAGATGCTGCTCACCTCTGCGCCATCTCTCTGTCAGAAAGTTTGTCTTTAAACTGCAATTATTTTGTTTCTATGGAAACCACCGAGAGTTTTAATTGGTCGAATAGTATGAAGATATGTATTGACATTATGTTCAACGAATGAAAACAAAGAATTTTTTGTCAGGGCGGGACGAATTTGAAGCTAGTCCAATCAGGAGTAGTATCTTCAGTTTGTGCTTACTGTAGCTGGGCGTGATTGGATATCTAGCCGCCTTTCAGTCCCCAAATCATATATCTACTTGTCAATAGGAAACCACGCAGCTCTGTCTATAATGTCTGTCTGTAATTTTTTTTATGACATTATGTTTTTGCTAGGCAGCATTACGGTAATGCGTAATACCACTGTATTGGGGGTGTACCGCCGCTGTATTTCCATAGCTGGTTGACGCAATTAGCATTTTTGCGACTTTGGTAGGGCGACGTCAACTCTCAGCGAATTTCATAGGCAACATCAACAATTCAGGAACTAGTAGGTCTTCAGATAGTTGTTCACGCTTTTGAGAAGGAAGACTATAGTTCTTGTTATTCAAATTCTGTATCCTGGTATTTTAAATTTCGAAGATATGTCATATACAAGTTTTTCGAGAGACTAAATTTTGGTTTGATTTCTTTTTTATTCTATGTTAAATAAAGTTCACATAAAACCATTTTAGAATTAGTGCAGTGTTTCGTTTATAGTTAGTGCAGTGTCCTTAAAAACTGCATGTTCAAACCTAAGGCCATGCCATAATAGCTGCTTTGCAGATATTTCATTCAAGAATCTATAGATTATATAGGTAAGCCAGTCTCTGTGTGTGTGTGTGTGTGTGTGTGTGTCTATGTGTGTTTGGGTGGGTGGTCATGTACTGTATATATTATGTTGTGGGGACCAAATGTCCCCACAGTGTTATAAAAACACGTTAATTTGACTTTGTAGGGACATGTTTTTGGTCCCCAAAAGAAAAAACTGACTCAGTTTTATAAAATTCTGTGAATGCAATCAAAGGAATAATAATTCCAAAAGTCTTGTATTTTGTTTGGTTACTTACTGTTACTTCTTGCTTACTACTGTAGGGATTAAGGATTAAGATTGCCATAGTTAGGATTGGGGTTATGCCCATAAAAATGAATGGAGAATCCCCACAAAGACTCAGATACCTAATCTGTGTGTGTGTGTGTGTGCACGCACATGTGTGTGTGTGTGTCTGTTTGTGTGTGTGGATTAGGTTTATATTACATGGTGGGGACCAAATGTCCCCCGCAATGTGATAAAAACCTGTTATTTTGATGCTTTGGGGGTATTTTTCAGGTCCCCACAAAGATCTGTCAATACAATAAAAAACTAAAGATGCCAGAAGTCTTGTATTTGGTTTGGTTACTTATGGTTAAGGTTAGGGCTGGGTAGAGGTTAAGGTTGTCATGTTGGGATTACAGTTTTCCCCATAGAAATGAATGGTGAGTCCCCACGAAGATATAATTACAGACCTGTTTGTGTGTGTGTGTGTGTGGTATCAGATCAGTCCCTGAGAGTTCAGTAGTCTGACTCCATGTTTCTGAGTCTGGGTGTGAAGGCCTGAATGCTTTTCCAGACGCTAGGAGGGTGAAAAGATAATGTGAGGGGTGGGTGGGGTCATCCACAATGTTGGTGGCTTTGCGGATGGAGCGTGTGATGTGAATGTCCATGACGGAGGGAAGAGAGACTCTAATGATCTTCTCAGCTATCCTCACTATCCTCTGGTCTTGTGATCTGAGGCTTAGAAAAACATGTTGTGCTGCTCAACCTTGGCACAATGATATGGGTGAATCATGGACGCAATAGAATTTGGGGATGATTCGTCCATACAGGGTCAGAATCATTCCATACCTCAATCACCTCGTACGTATGTTTGCTAGGTGGAGTTGGAGTTGCTCCTAACTGTGCGCAGTGGAGTTGAACAATCACAACTTCCCAGAATATTACAGTAACTGGAGGACAGTGAACAAGTCTTATTAATTCTATGCTGTGTGAGAGATGTAATCGTCCGCGAGTTCGCCTTAATACACAGGGCATTCAAGCCATTGCTGAATACAAACCCTCAAATGCAGCTCCCTCCACCAGCAACGCCAATATAGAAACTGCCACAAAATCCATGCCCTCTGATAACCAGCCCCTTATATTTCCACCACCGTCGTGGGGACCGTACTACAAAGAGTCAACGCAAGGTAAGCTGCAAAGTGCAAACAAATGTACAACTTACCCTACATAGTGCACTACGTTTACTTTGTTTGTACTATGAGTACAGTCTTTGCACCTTGTCTGTTTGGCACTATATGTCGGTCATTCCTGTTATTCCGTGACTTTTCTGTCCTCATGGTTTACTTATATTTTCTGTAACATGAGTCACATATTTAAAGCAAATATATATTTAGGTCTTCGTTATCACGTAAACAGAGACAATACGTATTAAAACTTTTGTTGATATATGTATTAAGGCTGCCATGATTAGTGGGCGTAGTCGATGACTATCTTCAATATCACTACGCAATTATTGGAGTAGTTAGTCTCTAAAGCCCTGCAGTGACATGTAGTTTGTTGTTGTCAAAATGGGAGGGGCCGATACAAAGCACGGGTCTTAGGGAATTCTGATTAAGTATACACGCTTATTAATCCTGTTAATATAATTAGCATACACCCACTATTAGTGTAAATAAATGCACAAACCGCAAGGCTTTATCAGCAAGGTTATGCTGTGTTTGTATGAAATGTCTTTTTATATATCATTATTGTTTCAGTTTAAGCTGTAGCCATTTGTGCACGAATCTCCTTGCGTCAGAGGAAGCTGGAAGTGGGGTGTGACCTTTATGAAGCAGAATGAGACAGATGAGTTGTAAAATAAATGGTTACACTAACTGCAGTGAGACCTCTCTCATGCGGCCCTGCTCAATCTGTCTAGTCATACCATAGGAGTCAGTTAAACAGGGAGGTTTGTCTGCAGTGTTGGAACCTGTACAGCCAGTGCTTTGTACCGCTGATGGCCTCTTCTTCACACGTGCTTTGCTGCCACCTGCTGGTCAAAGTTTAATATTGGTTTATTAATTAGTGAAAGTAAAAGTCTTATTGCGTTGCTTATTAATTCTTAAATATATATTTAATGTATTTTCGTAATTATTTTTATTTAATAAATATTCTGATTGAATTAATATTTTTTAAATATTTCAAAATGAAATGTAAATGGTTTGTGGTTTTCAGATCACAGCTTCCTCTCAGAGCCCACCAATCAGTGACCATCTTGCAGTGTGATGTAAGACACGAAATCAGGACCGCCCACTTTTTACTCATTTTAATCTTAAAATATGGACAGTGTGAACTGGGACTTTGCCATTTTGCTCATATCACTTCCTCTGCCAGCACTTGCAGGATGGACTTCCCCTTTGAATCTGGTTCCTCCCAAGGTTTCTTCCTTCTAGGGAGATTTTCCTTGCCACTGGCTTGCTCTCTGTGGGCTTTGGGCAGGGATAAGGTAAAGTGCTTTGAGACAATGTAATGTTGTGAAAATGCGCGACACGAATAATATTGAATTGAAACGAATCACACCAGCTTGTCTCAGCTGACAGCAGCTCTTACTTATCTGATAAGTTGGGGGGGGAGGTATCACATAACTTCTGGTCAACATCAAAAGAAATTTATATATAAAATAATATATTGCATATTGCTGTAACACTCAGTAAATGGGACCTATTATGCTTTTCCCTTTCTATTAGTGTGTTATATGGCTTCAGCTGCATGTAAACGGTCTGCAAAGTCTTTAGATGCAAAGTACATAGCAAAGGGAGTAACTCTCAGCACAGAAACCACTCATCTCTCATCTGCCTAAAACACCTCATTGTAATTCCAGCCCTTACTTCCATGACATGATGAGGTCACCTCATAACACAATCCTTATTGTCTGCCTACCTGCAAGGATCTGTCTGCAGACTGAAAGACAGGGGAATGAAGGGTAAACCGACCAATCAAACCACACTGGACTCATTGGGGGAGGGATTAGACAGAGGGTGAATAGAGATGTGCATTATGAGAAAACAATATGTGCTTTTTGAACACTGAAGCATGCATACTCTATTCTAGTAGATCATAAATATAAAATTATAAACTGAAAGTGAGCATAATAATGCCTTTTAAGCAACAGTAGGCTGCTGTCCATGGTGCTGAAAACCTGAATTGTCAAATTTTACATTCAATTTTTTCACCTGCAACCCTCTTATTTTGTTGGTAAATGGAATGCATTTATATAGCGCTTTTCTACTCTTACGAGTACTCAAAGCACTTTACAATTTATGCCTCACATTCACCCATCCATACACACATTCATACACCGGTGGCAGAGGCTGCCATGCAAGGTGCCAACCTGCACACCGGGAGCAATTTGGGGTTCAGTGTCTTGCTCAAGGACACTTTGATGGGGTCAGGAGGAACCAGGGCTCGAACCTGCAACCTTTCAGTTGCCGAACGATAGCACTACCTCCTGCGCCACCATCTTCCCCACAAGACTAGGGTGATGTGATCAAATTTTTTTGTGTTTGTGAGAACTCTGGCTGCCGCATTTTGTACCAGCTGAAGTTTATTTAAGAATACTCTTTGGCAGTGATGCTCTGTGAAGTCATACAGAGGTGGGTATAGAAAGGATTACAGTGAGTAATAGATGATTTAAAATTTGACAACAAAAAGGCTTTGGACAATCAGTTCAACTTTGAAAAGTTTCTCTCTGTCTCTCTTGCTAGTTATTTCTCTTTACCCCCCAGTCAAGGAGGAATCAAATGCAGAATCACATTGTAAAAGCTCTTTTTGTGTGAACATTAGAAAACAGATTAATACCTATTAATCAGTTTGAAACTTTACATTCAGACCTACATCAGTCAGAAGGAGCAGGCGATGACCAGCCCAACCATCAGCTCTATCTCTGATTTTACAGAATCCCTTGTCAGGGTAACTTCTGAAGTCACGACTAAACTAATTTCCATCTCTGCCTTCAGCTTCACCAGCTAGATTAAACTGATCATTGAGGAGGGAAATACAGTCAAGCCTCACAGTAATGCCATAAAACATACTAAGGTTAAATGTATTAATATTGACTTGAGTAGCTGAATTTTGTTTATCCATTAGAGGGCAGCCATATGCAAGTCATTTATTTGTAGAGCGTATTTAAAATCAACAGGAATTGACCCAAAGTGCTTTCCAGGCTAGAGAGAACTGATTAGCAAGTTCTCCATTCACAGTAAAGTATATAAATAAAATTACATGGAAACATGCATACAAGAAATAAGATAATAAAAAATAATTGAAATGTACAATAAGCAACACATTTAAAAAGTTATGTTAAAATTAAATTAATTTGGGAATAGCAGATCTGAACTGTATTGTGGGGCTAATATATTGAGTGCTACAAAAACAAATAGCAAAGTTGTAAGGAAAGCACAGCAGAGAGAGACCCTGGTATTCCAGTGAGGAATGGATACAGATAAAATAAAACCAAAATATGACACAGAAGGTGAGACTGACCTCAGGCCTCAAGCTGATGAAGGAGGGATGTCTGCCTCTGAGCTGCACACTCAGTGCCACTGAGCCACACGCTGCCCCCCTAGACACCATTAGGGTCTGGATTAGAGACAGCAATAGGCATACTCATATACATACTGTACCTAAACACATCACAGCGATACAGGCACCAATAGGCATACTCATATACATACTGTACCTATACACATCACAGCATTACAGGCACCAATAGGCATACTCATATACATACTGTACCTATACACATCACAGCGTTACAGGCACCAATAGGCATACTCATATACATACTGTACCTATACACATCACAGCGTTACAGGCACCAATAGGCATACTCATATACATACTGTACCTATACACATCACAGCGTTACAGGCACCAATAGGCATACTCATATACATACTGTACCCATACACATCACAGCATTACAGGCACCAATAGGCATACTCATACACATACTGTACCTATACACATCACAGCGTTACAGGCACCAATAGGCATACTCATATACACACTGTACCTATACACATCACAGCGTTACAGGCACCAATAGGCATACTCATATACATACTGTACCTATACACATCACAGTGTTACAGACACCAATAGACATACTCATACACATACTGTACCCATACACATCACAGCATTACAGGCACCAATAGGCATACTCATACACATACTGTACCTATACACATCACAGCGTTACAGGCACCAATAGGCATACTCATACACATACTGTACCCATTCACATCACAGCGTTACAGGCACCAATAGGCATAATCATACACATACTGTACCTATACACATCACAGCGTTACAGGCACCAATAGGCATACTCATATACATACTGTACCTAAACACATCACAGCGTTACAGGCACCAATAGGCATACTCATATACATACTGTACCTATACACATCACAGCGTTACAGGCACCAATAGGCATAATCATACACATACTGTACCTATACACATCACAGCGTTACAGGCACCAATAGGCATAATCATACACATACTGTACCTATACACATCACAGCATTACAGGCACCAATAGGCATACTCATACACATACTGTACCTATACACATCACAGCGTTACAGGCACCAATAGGCATACTCATATACATACTGTACCTATACACATCACAGCGTTACAGGCACCAATAGGCATAATCATACACATACTGTACCTATACACTTCACAGCGTTACAGGCACCAATAGGCATACTCATACACATACTGTACCTATACACATCACAGCGTTACAGGCACCAATAGGCATACTCATATACATACTGTACCCATACACATCACAGTGTTACAGGCACCAATAGGCATACTCATATACATACTGTACCTATACACATCACAGCGATACAGGCACCAATAGGCATACTCATATACATACTGTACCTATACACATCACAGCATTACAGGCACCAATAGGCATACTCATACACATACTGTACCTATACAGATCACAGCGTTACAGACACCAATAGGCATACTCATACACATACTGTACCTTTACACATCACAGCATTACAGGCACCAATGCTCATACTCATACACATACTCATACACATCACAGTGTTAGAGACACATCAAGGATGCAACTGGCAATTTAGTCTGCAGCAGAGGTGCAGTGTTTGCTGGAAATTTCTGCTGATGAGAGTGTCTAGGAACAGCTGGATGCAAAACACAAAAATCTTAGATATTTAGTAAAACGTGGGACTGTTTTCTTATACATGCAGCACGTATAAGTAAAAATAGCTGCATTACATACTCGATAAATCTATATGAGGGCTGTTTGTCATCATGCCCAAAACAACCCCAAATAAGCCACAATATAAGGACATTAGTCATAAACTCCACTGTGCTGTACGATTGCGCGTTTCCTATTTTCACTTCAACACAAAAAGTTATACAAAGATGACGCAAGTGCGGTGGGGCCCGAAATGTTAAGTGCAATGTGACCGCAGACCAGCGGGGAGTGGGAGGAGGGATAATCCTGCTCAGGCATGGTGCGAGGCTACTGGGCCAAGTGTGAGTACACACACAGAAACACGATCCTAATGGGCCTCTTGTTTCCTACTGATCCACTGAGATTAAAAGGACCTACTGCAGTGGAACTTAACAAACTGTATAAAACATAACAAAGACTGAAACAAAGGCCTGAGGTCAGACCCTCTGTATGCAGCACACAGTGTTTCTGCAGAGTCTCACCCTCACATCCTGTATGACGACATTTCTGCTTTTCAGAATAAGTGTCTGTCTGAAAATATCTTAGCTGCTTATGTTCATGTGTGAGAAAGAAGGAAGTTACACAGCTCATTAATAACATCAACTTACATGCTTCATTTACATGTATTTCTATACCCAGTGAGCTACAATGATTCTTTGTAAAGTTCAACTATCCATTACAGTGGTACCTCAGTATACGTCCACTTTGGAATAAGTCCAACTTGATATACGTCCTGCTTGGACACGGAAAATTTTGTTTGGTATATGGCCTTTGTTTGGAATACGACTCATGTGCTAGAACTTGTATGGGTCATAATGAGTCAGGACACCACGCGCTTCCCTTGTTTACCTCTCAAGACAAAGCCACGACTGCCCACCAGCGTCAGTACGCCAGTTGCTACCATTCAGTGAACAACCCGCGCTATAACTCTCTTTTCATTTGTTTCATCTAATTGCTTTTATATTTATGTATTTTAGTATTAAGCAATGTTTAAGTTATTTTATACAACCCCATCAATATATAATATGCCAATAACAATAGGATTTTTTTTTCATGGGAACGGATTAATCATTTTCCTTATATTTCTTATGGGAAAAATTTGTTTGGTATACATCCTGTTTGGTATAAGTCCAAGGATCTGGAACAGATTAACCCTCAATGGGTCCTTGTCAGAAAGTTACGTTCCAGGTCCTTGGGGTTCAAGTTGCACCCCTATCCATTGGCATATATAATTCAATGGTACCAAGCTCAAATTCAATTAACTAAAGTTAAGATACATTTATTAGTTAACTGCATGATGCTTGCACAGCTTATGCAGTGAGATAGTGCAGTTAAAGGGGTTGCGGGCGTTGGGGGGGGCAGCAGAGGGGACTGGTCAAATAATGCACATTCCGACTGTATCCTCTTGCAGAATGTGTCAAAGAGCTTCAGCTGTGGAATACCTAGCCATGGTGTTATATCTTTTCTAACAGTTGAAATGTAAACAAAACAAAATGGCTGACTTTTTTTAATATCCGAAAATGTTCTAGAATATAATAACATAAAAAATTATAGTAGCAATTATCACTAATTAACTGAATTTGTCGATCATATCAATGTCATAAATTAACCCTAAAAAGGGTTATGTAATAGCAACTGGACTTTGTTTTTCATAGAAGACGTTTTGCACTCCATCCAGAGTGCTTTCTCTATTCTGACTGACTGGCATAGCAGGTTGATGAACCCTGTGGAATCCTCAAGTTGTTAGCACTAGATGGTCACCTGTGGGTTGTTGTTGTTCCTCCTGGCTTTCATGTGTTTCACTGATACCACCTGAGGCCGAGCGTGAACGACTTTGGAAGCGTCTTGGCAAAGTTGAAAGAACTGCATTGTAGGTGGACCGGGAGGACAACTGCTTCAAATGAACGACCGTCGTTGAACAGAGGAGGTGGCCTAAGACGTCTATCACCTACCTACAATGCAGTTCTTTCAACTTTGCCCAGACGCTTCCACAGTCGTTCACGCTCAGCCTCAGGTGGTATCAGTGAAACACATGAAAGCCAGGGGGAACAACAACAACCCACAGGTGACCATCTAGTGCTAACGACTTGAGGATTCTACAGGGTTCATCAACCTGCTATGCCAACCAGTCAGTCAGAATTGAGAAAGCACTCTGGATGGAGTGCAAAACTTCTTCTATGAAAAACAAAGTCCAGTTGCTATTGCATAACCCATTTTTTAGGATAACCATGACCTGGATAACTGAGAATCTCCACAGACATCTGTCATAAATTAAGTTTTTTTTGGGGTGCATTTTGCACCCCCGAAGAAAGTATGCCAGCGATAATTGACGTCAACACTTTTTCTATAATTTTCTGCATGACCGTATGTAAAACTGGTGCACTTACAATGTCCTAGAGGATAACTGCTGTAATTTTAATAACAACATGGTAGTAGCCATAGAAATGGGCAGGGGGTGCAGAACGCACCCCAAGGAACCATTGAGGGTTAAGGACGTATACCGAGGTATCACTGTATTTGATATTGCCAAATTTGTAAAATTCCTAATATTATTACAATATTTATTCCTGCAAACTGCAGGACAAAGGCAACATGAAAAATGTTTTCCTGCAATTGATAAGAAATACGCAGAAACACACACCGTAAAGATTGTAACCTCTGACAGTATGTACTGGCTTTCACTGCTTTCTGCAGTGTCTCTCCCTCTCAGCTCTTCATTTCACACTTTATATGTGTATCTGTAGAAAACAGCTGTGAGTCACATGAATGACACAAGAAACCAAGCAAGCTGAAGACTTTAATTTTGTTTTATTGTCCCCCCTGCACTTGCATGTTCTCCCCGTGTCAGTGTGGGGTTTCCTCTGGGTTCTCCTGTTTCCCCCCACAGCCCAAAAACATGCTGAGGTTTATTGGAGTTACCATAGGTGTGCATGTGTGTGTGAATGGTGTGTTTTCCCTGCGAGTGGTTGCTGCCCAGACTGTGGGCCATCAGGATCCTGCACAGAATAAGCAGCTATAGAAGATGGATGGATGGATGGTTGGATGTTATGTCTTGCTGAAGTGCTAAACATTCAGCCTTGTGGTTTTGTCACTTCCTGTTTAAAGTGTCCACTCCCCCATCACTCTGCCTGCTGTGTGTGAGAATAGAAACGACCATGACAGTGAAGGTACAGAGGATGAGGAAGTGATTGTCAGTCTCCTCAGATCTGGGCTCAGTGACACACACATGTATGGATCCTCTGATGCTCCTGTTTCTTCTCATTGCTGGGCTCACAGGTGAGTGTCTCTCATTACAGTGGTACTGAGTAGAGATCTCTCTCCTGCTCCTCACAGACTGTCAGCTGCAGTTTGGAGATCATGATGGAGATCTGCTGCTACATCAGAAGAAATTGCTATGGCTACATTCCGGAAACATTTGCAGAGGCTGCATTGAGTATAATACTCTATGAAGTTGTAGATAGTATTTGGATTCTCACTGGTTTTTATATCACTTATATTATTATGTAATTTTTAAAAAGCTTTAACAAAAATATTTTACCAATAAACTGGCAATTACGTCATACATGTACAGTATTTTGTGTTTTGTATTTGTTAGTACAGTGGTACCTCAGTTCTCGAACTCATTAGAACTCGAATTTCTTAGAAGTCCAACCAACCAGTTCGAAAATAATTACCTAAAGCTCGATCTGAATCTCAAACCATGAACGCTGATCAAAGATAACTTGTACGCGCAGAGAAATGAGTCACGCCGCATGTCTCTCAGCAGAAACAAAGGGTAAAGCTTCAGTCTCATCCTCGCAAAACCCCTGATAGGAATATTATTCTTATTTACTCATGTTGGCACAAGGAGCTGATTACTGTATGCATTTTAATCTGGGCTCTTCTCTCATAAAACATAAACTTTGTGCTCTAAGTACAATTTTTAAAGTGTGACCCCAAATATTGCAAATGCCCCCATTTTTAGACAGTGGGGGCAAAAGTTGCCCCACCGCATATATATTGTGTGTATTGTGTGTTCCAACACTGCAGACATGTAAAATCTAGAAAAAGTGTTAAATAATTGTGATTTGGCTGCAGACCATGATACCCATGAATATCATTGTGCACCTTCATGGTGCTAATTGGAACCACAGAACTTGGTGTCTAAAAGGACTCCTGAAGAGGCACTGTGGGAATGTTAGTCAATCGAGATGCTCAGCTCTCTTTTAATCTGTTCTCATTTCATTTTAAAAACAAACGCTATACATTAGTTGGGTATCACTGTCGCCTGAAAGAGTCGTATGTTTCACCATAGCTGTTTAATCATTAGTATAATTATTTAGGTCCTAATGCAGGAAGCACACAGTGTAAAGTGAGGTAAACCTTCAACAGCATGTCAATCCATTGCAGGGCACTGGAAGCTGGAGAAATGCAATGTGAACAGAGGAAGCCTGCAAACTGCACACAGACGCAGTCATGGTCACATTCAAAGCCAACAGTCAGCAGTGCTGAGATGGCAGGGGTATGAGTCAGATATCTAATATCTGTATAAACTAAAGAGACAGAGAGATTTTGGGGAACCACGGCAAGGGCAACAGAAGACATGGGCTTCTGACTATAAGGCATGAAAATCCAACTCAATGTCCCCACTCTACTCACACACCCCTACCCTTAACAACCTGTATCCCCCACACACTCCTCCCACCTATGCAACAATCATTGTTATTAAAAGCCCAACACTGGGCGACTTGTCTCAATGTAACCAGGTTCACTGAATCTACACCTATGGCTGTCCTTTCATGTGCCATCACTACGTGACACCGCTTCAATTCTGGAGCGCTTCGTCACAAAATTAAATCAGTCACGGATCCTCTATTATCCAAAGATCTGTCAAATACTTTTTGAGTTATCACAATAATTAAATCAATTGTCTGGGGCTGTCCTTTTCTTTGATATTGCATGATTAGACATGATTAGAGAGATAGACCAACCTACCTACCTGCACACAGTTCACCATCAAGAAAGGTGTCATGTAGCACGACTGAATGCACTGAAGTGCCGTCTAGAGAGGCAAAAATGTCGCTATTGGCTGCCCTTTACATGGAAAGACATTGACCTGTGGGAGGAAACCGGAGAACTGAGAGGAAACCAGCATAGATACAGGAAGACCATGCAAACTGCCCACAGAAAGCTGGGCCAGATACCGAAACCACAAGCCTGGAGGTGTGAGGCCCCCACGCTGCCCCCAGTCTCTACCAGCTAGAGGGTAACTAGCTCTCCAAATCTGCTGCAGAGTGAAAGACAACCAGGTTTAGCCTTGACCCCTAACACTGATCTTGCCCCCTGATAAGCACTGAGACCTTCTGCAGTAATACATGAAGCTGGGTGTTTAGACCCCTCTGTCTGTACACACAGAAATGACTGATGGCATCCCGGCTGTCTGCTCACATAACCACCTGTGCTGCTGAAATGACACCAGTAAGATCAATCACAGGCCTCATAGAAAACCAAAGGGTACAAGAGGCAGGAGCAGTTTATCTGCACTGACAGTCTTTATATATATCATGCAGTATATTTAGATATTATGTATATAGTTTCAATTACCTGATTCAGGGTACATTTCTAAGAATATAATATGTATTTCCAATTTCCAAGACAAAGATGTTTTTATTAAGACTGCCATAATTCACAACTGACATCATGATCTCCAAACTGCAGCTGACAGTGTGTGAGCAGCAGGAGAGAGATCTCTACTCAGTACCACTGTAATGAGAGACACTCACCTGTGAGCCCAGCAATGAGAAGAAACAGGAGCATCAGAGGATCCATATGTGTGTGTGTGTCACTGAGCCCAGATCTGTGGAGACTGACCCTCACTTCCTCATCCTCTGTACTTTCACTATCTCTGTCGTTTCTATTCTCACACACAGCAGGCAGAGTGAAAGGGGAGTGGACACTTTAAACAGGAAGTGACAAAACCACACGGTTGAATGTTTAGCACCAAATACTTCAGCAAGTCATTCTATTATTATTACTATATGCAGCATAAAACTCATAATAAAATGCATCATAATTTTTCTTTATGCTGCTTGGACACTAAAAGATTTACTATGCACAAGGCATGTATATTTGCTTATGATGACAATAGAATTTGTAGTATTAAACAAGGGAGCCATGGTTTGAACAAAAGAGGCTTTGTGATGCACTTTGTGTGAGAGAATGGAAGGAAATAGCTGTGCAGACACACTCTGACATGGGATTAATGCCTACAGAAGGTCAGGATGACGATAATTATGGGATGTAGTATCTAAGGGGGTAACCCAGGTGATTACACAATCACCTACAAGAAATATTGAGTCATTTGAAGGGAACTTCGATTACATTTTCAGTAATGAACAAAGACCAGTTTATTAGTAATAGTAATAGACAAATTTTAACTAATTATTCTTCCACAGGGCGAAGCTGCAGTGATTTCACTGGGACTGGACACTACCTGAACTGGGTTTAGTGATATCAGGTCAGCTGCCTTCCGCCATCTCCTATTTCAATGTCCAGAGAAAGCGAGCAAAGCAGCTGTGCACTTTGGGGAGTCAATGGAAGAATTTGTGGAGAGTTTTGAGGCACCATGTCGCAGAGAAGTGATGTGTTGAGTGGCCTTCCATGGCTGAGTTCCAGGGAGCCGGACCTTCTGGGCAACAAGAGGGAGCAGTAAGGGCAGGTTGTCTGCGTCACTACAAGAAGCCCAGTAAGGTCTTCCTCTTCCTTGGGCTCCTCCAGTCACTATCGCTCCATGGATCAATTAGTGGACTGTTGACGATCCACTGAGGTACGTAGGCCAGTGGCTTGGGCCAAGGCAGGAGGCTGGGTGCTGGGACCAAAACAGATACCAAGGACTGGGGCTCTGACCCCATCACCACTGGGTCACCTGCAGGAGCAAAGGACACGAATCCCAACAGACGGGGTGTCACAGAGTCTGGGGATCATCCTGCTTAGGGAGTCATTCTGTCATGGCGTGGCAATGACAAGCTAACAAGCTTGGTGGTTACTACCGACAAGGCCTTGATTGTTGGTGATTTTAATATTCATATGGAAAATGAAAGTGATCCAGTAACAAAAGCATTTACTGCCATTCTTGACTCTGTCGGTGTACATCAGAATGTAACTGGGCCAACTCATGCCTGTAACCACACCCTAGACCTGATTCTTAGTCATGGTGTCCTGGTAGAACACATATCAATTATCCCTCAGAATCCTCTACTTTCAGATCATTACCTTTTAACATTTCAAATACAACATAACTCCCCTAAGGCCCCAGACCAGAGGTACGATACTAGACGTTCCATAGCCTCATTATCCGCTGCAACTTTTCTGGAACAGCTCCCACAGTCCTTTAACCTAACCTCTGAAGTGTCATGTGTAAATGAACTTGAACAGGTAACCGTGAACATGGTAGAATCATTTCGTACCACTCTTGATCATGTAGCACCACTCAAGAAAATAAAACATAGGGATAAGAAACCTGCCCCCTGGTACTCTAACCGTACACGTGAACTTAAACAAGCTTCACGAAAGCTAGAACGCAAATGGCGGTCAACAAAATTAGAAGTTTTTAGATTTGCCTGGAAAGAGAGCCTGTCTAAGTATAGACATGCACTAATGACTGCTAGGTCTATGTATCTCTCTAAACTAATAGAAAATAACAAAACCAATCCTAAATTCCTATTTGAAACTGTATCTAGGTTAACAAAGAATCGTTCAATGTTAAACTCACATGTCCCAGAAGCTCTTGGTAGTGATGCCTTTATTGCGTTTTTTAATAATAAAATAACCACGATTAGACATACCATCACGAGCACGCCCACGGTTGCACACAACCACCAATCCTCTGCTAGTGCTAGTGTTATTAGTACTAATGATAACATCTTTGAATGTTTCACTCCTGTAGTGCAGACAGAACTCCTTCAGTTAATTTCCTCTTGCAAACCCACTACTAGCCTTGATGACCCAATACCCACCAATCGACTTAAGGAAATTGCACCACTGATTAGCACTACATTGTTAAACTTGTTAAACTCATCTCTTAGTCTTGGATATGTTCCTAAATCTTTTAAAATGGCTGTTATTAGACCTATCCTAAAGAAACCAAATCTTGAACCTAGTGACTTAGGAAACTATAGACCCATCTCAAATCTTCCCTTCATTTCTAAAATTCTTGAGAAAGTTGTTGCTCACCAGCTGTCCTCCTTTCTTCAAGATAATAATGCTAACGAGCTATATCAGTCTGGTTTCAGACCCAATCATAGCACAGAAACGGCCTTAGTCAAAGTGATAAACGACTTGCTTATGGCTTCCGACCGTGGCTGTATATCGCTATTATTCTTACTGGATCTAACTGCAGCATTCGATACTGTAGACCATAATATTCTTTTGGACCGGTTGGAAACATTGATTGACATTAAAGGGATAGCACTACTGTGGTTTCGTTCGTATTTCACTGATCGTTACCAGTTTGTCCATGTAAAAAATGAGTCATTCATAGCCACTAAAGTAAGATATGGTGTCCCGCAGGGATCAGTGCTGGGCCCCCTACTGTTCAATCTATATATGCTACCGCTTGGTAACATAATTAGAAATTACAGTGTTAATTTTCATTGTTATGCTGATGATACACAATTGTATATATCTGTTAAACCTAGTGACGCATCCCAGCTCTCTTCTTTAGCCGACTGTCTGCTAGACATCCGTTGTTGGATGGCAAGGAATTTCCTCATGTTAAATACTGAAAAAACTGAGGTTCTTTTAATCGGTCCTAAGGAGGCCCGCAATAAGTTTGTAAACCCCAACCCTAGCGGCCTCCCTACTCAATTTAAAACAGTGGTCAGAAATCTTGGTGTCCTGGTAGACTCCGACCTCTGCTTCAGTGCTCACATAAATAGCATTACCAGTACGGCATTTTATCATCTACGGAACATAGCCAAGCTTCGGAAGTTGCTGTCCTTTCAAGATGCAGAAAAACTAATACATGCCTTTATAACTTCTAGATTGGACTACTGCAATGCCCTCCTTTCGGGTTGTCCATCTGGATCCCTACATAAACTTCAGTTAGTACAAAATGCAGCTGCCAGAGTTCTAACAAAAACTAAAAAATTTGATCACATTAGCCCTATCCTGTCTTAAGAACATAAGAACATAAGAACATAAGAAATATACAAACGAGAGGAGGCCATTCGGCCCATCGAGCTCGCTTGGGGAGAACTTAACTAATAGCTCAGAGTTGTTAAAATCTTATCTAGCTCTGATTTAAAGGAACCCAAGGATTCAGCTTGCACTACGTTATCAGGAAGACTATTCCATACTCTGACTACACGCTGTGTAAAGAAGTGTTTCCTTAAATCCAGTTTGAAATGTTCTCCCGCTAATTTCCACCTATGGCCACGAGTTCTTGTATTTGAACTAATGCTGAAGTAACTATTCGGTTGAACAGCATCCAAACCTGTTAGAATCTTATAGACCTGAATCATGTCCCCCCTCAGTCTCCTTTGCTTGAGGCTGAACAGATTTAGCTCAAATAACCTTTCCTCGTATGACATTCCTCTAAGACCAGGAATCATTCTTGTGGCCCTACGCTGCACCTTTTCTAAGGCCGCTATGTCCTTTTTAAGATATGGTGACCAAACCTGTACACAATATTCTAGGTGAGGTCTCACCAAGGAATTGTATAATCTTAGCATTACCTCCCTTGACTTAAACTCCACACACCTGGAGATATACCCCAACATCCTATTGGCCTTTTTTATTGCTTCCCCGCACTGGCGAGAATGAGACATGGAAGCATCTACATACACACCAAGGTCTTTCTCATAATCAGCTACCTTTATTTCAGTAGGTCCCATAAAATACCTGTACTTTATATTTCTGCTCCCTACATGGAGTACCTTACATTTGTCTATGTTAAATTTCATCTGCCAGGTGTCAGCCCAGTCACTAATTAAATTAAGATCCCGCTGTAGCTGCTGAGCCGCTAGTTCAGTATCTGCTACACCACCCACCTTGGTGTCATCTGCAAATTTCACCAGTTTACTGTATATATTGGTGTCTATATCATTTATGTAAATAAGGAACAAAAGTGGTCCTAAAATTGAACCCTGCGGTACCCCACTATGAACGCAGGCCCACTGTGACATCGAGCCTCTTATAACTACTCGCTGCTTCCTATCCGTTAACCAGTTATCAATCCAAGTCGCTACAGTTCCTAAAATACCTGTCGCTTTGAGTTTAAGTGAGAGCCTCTTGTGGGGAACAACATCAAAAGCCTTTTGGAAATCTAAATAGATGACATCATAGGCCTTCTTATCATCAACTTCCTGAGTAGCTTCCTCAAAAAACTCCAACAGATTTGTTAAACAGGATCTACCTCTCCTAAATCCATGCTGGCTATCCCTCAAAATGTTATTTGAGTCCAGGTAATCTACCATTTTCTCTTTGATTATAGCCTCCATAACTTTACCAGTTATACAAGTTAGACTGATTGGCCTATAGTTTGACAAATTACTTCTATCCCCTTTTTTGAAAATGGGCGTGACAGTATGTTGGCATGCTTCCAATCAGAAGGTACCACACCTTCAGATAAGGATTTTTGAAACAGTAATGTTAAGGGTTGGCAAATAATATCCCTCATCTCTTTTAACACTATAGGTAAGATGCCATCAGGGCCCTGTGATTTATTTATTTTGAGCTTAGCTAGGCTTTGCAAAACATCAGCTTCAGTTATATATATATTAGTTATAGACGATGTTGGATTAGTAATAAGAACTGGTAAGTTACTAGTGTCCTCAACAGTGAATACCCGTGCAAAACTATCATTGAACTCATTTACTATGTCAATGTCGTTTTCAATTATAAGACCCTTACTATCCTGCAGATTAGTGATTTCAGCTTTTAGAGCTCTTTTAGAGTTAAAATACTGGAAGAAACTTTTAACGTCATCCTTAGCCTCCAATGCGATCTTCCTTTCGACATTCCTTTTAGCTCGTCTAATGTCATTTTTTAACTCAGCCTGTAGATTTAGATACTCTTGCTTTATTATGTCATCATCAGTTATTTTCCATCTCTGGAACAAAGCCCTTTTCCTCCTTACTTTATACTTTATGTCCCTATTAAACCACCTAGGTTGCAATTTCCTTGATTTATTCTTGTTAGAAACAGGTATGAAGTCCTCTTGTACTTGCAATAATGTGCTTTTAAAAAATCCCCATGCCTCTTCAACAGTTTTGTTAATTAACTCCATCCAGTTCACAGTTTCTAGTTTTAATCTCATACAATTGAAGTTAGCCTTCCTAACATTATATATTTTTGATTTGGACTTTGCTCTTCGGGCACTAAACTTAACCTCAAATTTAACCATGTTATGATCGCTACTGTCAAGTGGTTCTAAAACATCTAATTTACCAATCCTGTCCTGGTTATTAGACAAAACAAGATCAAGAATGGCATCTCCCCTGGTAGGGGTGTTAACAAACTGAGTAAAAAAACAATCCTGTACTAATCCCACCATGTCAAGTTCATTTTCAGAAGAGCCAGCAACAATGTCCCACTGCATCCCCGGTAGATTAAAATCACCCATAACTACCACATCATTTTTATTGCTCATAATCCTAATATCACTGTATAACAATCTGCTTTCCTCAACAGCTACATTGGGTGCTCTGTAACAAACACCGACAATTAGGCTATTTGAGTTTGTAGCATCTAATTTTACCCATATAGCTTCCGTACTTTTACTTATATCAGTAAGCTCCCTTGCCTGCAAGTTTTCCTTTACATATACTGCAACACCACCTCCCTTCTTACCTATACGGTCTTTACGGAACAATGTGTAACCATCCATATTATATTCTTGTCCATCCTTATCACTCAACCACGTTTCAGTTATTGCTATAATATCATAAGAGTCTGATGAGATAAGAGCCTCTAAATCATGAATTTTATTCCTAATACTCCTGGCGTTTAAATACAGACAACAAAGGGTAGGCCTATTACAGTGCCTACTTATAATATGATTTTTTGGGGCTTTCCGTTTCCCCCCAGTTACATACTTCCCTGCACTGGCTACCGGTCAAGTTTAGGATTGACTACAAATTATTACTATTGACTTACAAAACTCTGAATGGCCTTGCACCACAATATCTCAATGATCTTCTGGTCCCTTACAACCCTCCTCGCCTGCTTCGTTCACAAGGAGCAGGATATCTATTAGTTCCTGAAGTAGACAGGGCTACGGCAGGCTGCAGAGCATTCTCTTACAGAGCTCCGCAGCTGTGGAATGGTCTCCCGGCGGATGTGCGGGATTCAGGCACACTCTCGCTTTTCAAGTCTAGATTAAAAACGCACTTGTATAGCTTAGCGTATAGGAAACCTAGTTCTGGTTCCAGCTAGTCTCTCACTCCCAGTCAGACTAACAGTATGAGGTGAAGAGCTGGGTGGGGATCGGTGTCATTGGCTTTGGATAAACTGAGGCGTCAGTGCTGTCACTCTGGCTCTACACTAGAGTGCTGATGTTCAGGGAGTCCCCATGCCTGTGTTCCCGCCTGTCTCTCCCTATTTCTCATGCTGCTATACCCAGATCTGCCGGAGCCTAGACGAATATTGCACTCGATCGTTTTGCTTGCACTGCCTCTGGTTTCCTCAACTCTGGCTAATACACAATTATTCTTACTTCCTCCCTCACCCCTTCTGGGGTGTGCTCCATGGAGCACAATGTCGTTGAAGAGTTTATGCCTCTGCGGCCTGCAAGACAACTACCTCCACCTCCGGCACCTACCCTCCAACCTGCCTGCCCTTGGCTCAACACGATGCCTCGCCATCCACCCTGCGGCTGTGTGTCTATTAATCCTGCCATCGTGCATCAAGCACCACGTGCCTGCACCGGTCGGCCGCTGCATTGAGACATATATTTCAACCCCTGTATTAGCTTAGTCATTTCATCTTGTCTGTATTAGCTTAGTCATTTCATCTTGTTTGTTTGACTCATCTGCTGGCCCCTGGAGGATGGGCTCCCCCTTTGGGTCTGGTTCCTCCCAAGGTTTCTTCCTCTTAGGGAGTTTTTCCTTGCCACCATTGCCTTTGGCTTACTCAATGGGGGGTCCTTACGAGGCAGAAATGTAAAGATCATTGAGACAATGTAATGTTGTGATAATGCGCTATATAAATAAAATTGAATTGAATTGAATGACAGAGACTGCAGAACTATTCAACTGCTCCAGTTACTTCTTTAATCCAATTTATGATATTTGTAAACATTCTTTAATAGACATTACCACCAAAATTCCTGTAGTAATTAACAGCTATTTTAGAGCAGAATTCACAAAGAAGCGAAACGGTGAGCTCAGCGTGTGTACAGACCCTAAACCACTGAATAAAGCACTGAAGAGGAACCATTTTCCTCTCCCTACCATTGATGACATCTTGCTAGATCTAAAGAAGCTTTTCAGTGTGTGACATCAGAAATGGCTGTTGGCATGTCAAGCTGGAGGAAAACTTCAGCTACCCGACCACTTTCTCGCCCCCTTGTGGCAGGTACAGGTGGCTGTGCATACCTATGGGCATCAGCACTGCTCCAGAGATTTTCCAAAGATGACTGAGCCCTGGAACGGCTTGGAGGGAGTTCATGTGATTACAGATGGCATTTCAATCACAGGTGAGGGAGACACAATGGAACTGGCAGAGAAAGATCGTGACAGAACACTGACGTAATTTATAGACAGATGTACTGAGGAAAACATCAAGCTAAATGTAAACTAAGACTGAGACAGACGCTGTTCCATTCATAGGATATTTACTGACAGTGGATGGACTTCAAATTGATCCAGAAAAAGGCAAAGCAATCCAGCAGATGCCCAAAGCAGGGGGGCAAAGACTCCTAAAAATGGTAAATTTCTTAGCCAAGTTTTGCAGCCACCGTTCAGACCAGTGTGAGCCTCTGCGACAATTGACCCATGAAGGCAGTTTGTGGGAGTGGACAGACATTCAGGATGCTGCATTCTCCAAAATCAGAGAGTCCATTGTGAATGCACCGGTACTGAAATATTATGATCCCAAGGAAGACTTGATTCTCCAGTGTGATGCTTCAGACACCAGTTTGGGTGCAGCTGTGATACAATGCAGGAAACCAGTGGCTTTTGGGAGCAGAGCACTCATGCAAACTGAGCAAGGATATGCTCAGATAGAAAAGGAGCCTCTAACAATAGATACTTCATTGATGCCTGTGGAAAGATTCTCTTTATCCTTCCCCCAAACTGCTCTCCTTAGGCAAAGGGGAACCTGGCTGTGAAGGGCAGCCACCCATGGCAGTGCCCAGGAAGCTGGGGGTTAAGGGCCTCATTTAAAGCAGCCACAGACATGCTGAGGTTGGGCTTGAACCAGTGACTTTCCAATCACAGCCACAGAGGCTTAACCCACTGAGCCACACACTGCCTCCAGTGCTTCCCTATTCTGTATGGCATGGAGAAGCTTCACCAGTGTACCTTCATTGCGTGCACATAAGAGGCTGCAATGCATACTGCTGCATCTACAGTGGTCTGACATGTAACCTGCTACCAACAGGAGCGACCCGATCATGCAGGTAGATTACAGTGGACCAGTGTCTAGGTTTGTAGGGAGAGGTAAGGATTGGAGAGTCGGACACAATGAATAGCAAGGGCCTCAGTTAACTTCAGATATCAATGTATTTCAAGATAATTTACTGAAAGAGACACAAAAATCACATTTAAATTTGACAGCAAGAAGTCTTTGGACAATCAGTTCAACTTTGTACAATAGCACCTCCGAAAAGTTTCTCTCTGTCTTTCTTGCTAGTTATTTCTCTTTACCCCCCAGTCAAGGAGGAATCAAATGCAGAAGCACATTGTACAGTAGGAGATGTAAGGTGCAACACACATTAAAAGCTGTTTTTGTGTGAACATTATAAAACAGATTAATACATATTAAGCAGTTTGAAACTTTACATTCAGACCTACATCAGTCAGAAAAAGCAGGCGATGACCAGCCCAACCAGCAGCTCCATCTCTGATTGTACAGAATCCCTTGTCAGGGTAACTTCTGAAGTCATGACTAAACTAATTTACAGCTTCACCAGTTATATTAAACTGATCATTGAGGAGGGAAATAAGTCAAGCCTCACAGTGAAGCCATAAAACATACGGGGGTTAAATGTATTACACTTTTTTCCAATCATTTTGACGCGTGTCTCAATACCATGTCCACTTTTTACCTTGTCCACTTAACACATGCACCATAAAATTGGACTATGTGAGCTAAACTATGTATGCTTTTGCATTGCTTTGACACAATATGCATTCAATCACCACTTCCCCCAAATTTCATGAATACTTCTCTCAGTCAGTGTTTGCCACCAGCAAAACTTTGTACAACTACAGCACTTTACAATGCTTGAAGCTGGAAAGCTGAATGAAAACACATACCTGCCTATAATTTCAGCTAAGCACCTATCTAGTAATTTGTGAGGTTAGTGCCAATTTGCCATATGTGCAAATCTTTGGATTGGCATTTTCCATTGCCATTTTTCTTTAGCTAGTGAAAAATGGATGCAGTAAGAGGCAGAGGAAGAGCAAGAAGACACAAACGGAGAGGAAGAGGAAGAATCTTGGCTACTGATGAAATCAGAGCCACAGTATTTGACCATGTTGGAAATCATGGTCTGTCCCTGAGGAAAGTGGGTCTAAGAGTTCCACTCCACCTGCCTAGATCCACAGAGGCATCAATTGTCAGGATTTTCAGGCAAAGCAACAGGTACTATACACTATGTAGAGCATTCTGACTGAAGGCATTTGATTGGTGTATATATTACTGTAGTGGTGTGATTTGAGGGAAGTCTCCAGGAAAAAACTGATGCATCGATGCACGTTTGTCTTTACTGTAACCCACTACTGTAGGATTTAGCATTTACCTCCCACAGGAGGGAGAGGAAGAATTTACTGGTATCTGTGATTGTGTGGGACAATGTGGCCTTTCATCATTCCCGCCAAGTCACAGAGTGGTTTATAGCCCATCCCTGGATGATGTCATTATTCTTGCCACCATACTCTCCATTCCTCAACCCGACTGAAGGATTTTTTTCTGCATAAGGGATGGAAGGTATATGACCATCGCCCACATGATCAGATGTCGCTTTTAGATGCAATGGCTGCTGGGTGTGTGGACATCCATGTGGAGGACATCCAGAGCTGGATAAGACACTCAAAGAGATTTTTTCCTTGGTGTATTGCAAGAGAAAATATTCAGTGTGATGTCGATGAAAATTTATGGCCAAATGCAAGGGACCAAATGGATTAGTCCAGGACAACAGTATACTTAACTGTATACAGTCAAACTTTGCTATTTGGCTATGTTTGTTTTGTTTTTTTCTGTATTGAATGTAATGTACTTTCAGTAGGTGGCTGTAATGTATTTTTCTTTTCCAGTGTATTGCGCAGCTGAATTTATTTACTGTATTATTTGTTTGTATTACAATGTTTACTGTAAGAAATGGCATACGTTTTTCTTTTACTTTGCAATAAACGTGTGAAAATATAGGATACAACAACACATCATATATATGCATTTTGCAGCGCTTCAAGTTGTTTGTGTTTTTTCATGCATTGTTCTTTGTGTGACAAAGTCATCTTGTGAGAGAGTGCGTGTGCTATAGGTTTGGCAGCGTGTGTCACTTTTGGGTGAAGTGTGAAGTGTTCTGGTGGTTTTAGTGCATATTGCACCGAAAGTTAACTGATATGCTCAGGTGCATGTTTGTAAAGTTCACAGTGTGAAGTGTTTTGAAAAAGTGGACATGGTATTGAGACAAGTGTGAAAATGATTGGAAAACACTATAATATTGACTTATGTAGTTGAATTTTGTTTATCCACTAGAGGGCAGTCACACACTGGAGATTCCCTAATTAAGATGATAAGATAAGATAAGATAAGATAAGATAAGATAAGATAAGATAAGATAAGATAAGATACTCCTTTATTAGTCCCACAAGTGGGAAATTTGCATTATCACGGGAGAAAGTGGACAGTACAAGAATATCCATCCGCTTATCCGAGGTCGGGTCGCGGGGGCAGCAGTCTCAGCAGGGAAACCCAGACTTCCCTCTCCCCGGCCACTTCATCCAGATCCTCTGGGGGAATCCCGAGGCGTTCCCAGGCCAGCCGAGAGACATAGTCCCTCCAGCATGTCCTGGGTCTTCCCCGGGGCCTCCTCCCAGTGGGACATGCCCGGAACACCTCCAGGGAGGCGTCCAGGAGGCATCCTGACCAGATGGCTCCTCTCGATGCGGAGGAGTAGCGACTCTACTCTGAGTCTCTCCCGAATGACCGAGCTCCTCACCCTATCTCTAAGGGAGAGCTCAGCCACCCTGCGGAGGAAACTCATTTTGGCCGCTTGCACTCGCGATCTCGTTCTTTCGGTCACTACCCACAGCTCGTGACCATAGGTGAGGGTAGGAACGTAGATCGACTGGTAAATCGAGAGCTTCGCCTTTTGGCTCAGCTCCTTCTTTACCTTGACAGACCGATGCAGCGCCCGCATCACTGTGGACACCGCACCGATCCGCCTGTAGATCTCCCGCTCCATCGTCCCCCCACTCGTGAACAAGACCCCGAGATACTTAAACTCCTCCACTTGGGGAAGGACCCCATCCCCGACCCAGAGAGAGCATTCTACCCTTTTCCGGCTGAGGACCATGGTCTCGGATTTGGAGGTGCTGATTCTCATCCCAACCGCTTCACACTTGGCTGCGAACTGTCGCAGCGAGAGCTGAAGGTCACGGTCCGATGAGGCCAACAGGACCTCATCATCTGCAAAAGGCAGAGACCTAATCCTGAGGTCACCAAGCCGGACACCCTCAACGCCCTGGCTGGGTGTGATACAGTAACTCAGGCCCCTACTTTCCCTCAGCTCTCTGCCTTTCAGTCAGCCATTCGCTGTGCTCATAGGCTGTACGGCCGTCAGAAAACTCTTCACGTCCCCCTCCTATTATCATGCACTTTGACTTTTCTGACTTTTTGTAGGAGAATCTCTTTTTTTACCAATATTTTAGTGCTAAAACAGCTGCAGATAGGAAAGCGATGAATGCCCCGATCAGGGCATTGAAGGAGTTGAGGCTTACACAAGTTTTATATGATACTCCTGAGGATGTGAATATTACCATGGATGACTTCCAGTATCTTGGAACTCTCCCTATTTAACGCCATTGAACTGCACCGAGTTCGCCGGCCAATTCCTGCAGGTCACCATGATCGCTATGGCTGCTGTGCAATGTGCTTCCCTGTAGCAGCTTTGATTGCTTTGTTTGCCCATCCAGGAGTTGCTGTCTCCACCCCAGTTATTAATCACAAAATTGCATGACTGTTACATTGTTGCTGTTGTTTAATTAAATGTCCAACCTGCCCCTCAAATTTTCACTCTCGATTCTGGGGCTGATGCTCACCACAGGTTCTGCTGTATCCTGTCTGAGTTGGGGGAAGTAAGATCTGTTTGGCTGCTGCTTATGCCCCCACCCCCACAAAGCTCATTCTTCCTGGACCTATCTAGCCATATCCTTAAACTCCATGATTATGAGCTCATTACAGGAACAGATGCCAAAGTTGTCCATGACCCAGTCCTGGATAAATCCGCTTCTCTCTTAGGTAGTCAGGTATCCCCTCTAGTCACTCAAATACTTTATTATTTGCAACAACAAACTGCAGGTGTTGCTAAGTTGGAGTCTTGATTGGGTTTTTTTGAAGATCCAGAAGAACCACATGATTTGAATTCTCTCCTTGTCGAAGGAGATGGTGAGCCAACCACTGAGAACCACTTCTTAAGAAGAAGTGCTCTTACCACGACCCCGGTCTGGTAGGACAGAAGATGCACCCAGACTGTTCTGAAAAAAAAAGATCTCTTGTTTAAAAGGAAAATTTGACCATTTCAGACAAGGACTAATTGATTGAATGTATTGGTGTTTCATCTGTTCACATTTTATTTTACAATGCAGGTTTAAAATAGTTAATCTAAATCACATATTACCCACTTTAATCCTTTCTATACCCACCTCTGTAGACTTCACAGAGCATCACTGCCAACAAAATAAGAGGGTTACAGTTAAAGTAGGTGAAAAAATTGAATGTAAAATTTGACAATCCAGGTTTTCAGCACCATGGACAGCAGCCTACTGTTGCTTAAAGGGCATTATTTTGCTCACTTTCAGTTTATAATATTATATTTATGATCTACTAGAATAGAGTATGCATGCTTCAGTGTTCGAAAAGAACATATTGTTTTCTCATGATGCACATCTCTATTCACCCTCTGTCTAATCCCTCCCCCAACGAGTCCATTGTGGTTTGATTGGTCGGTTTACACTTCATTCCCCAGTTTTTCAGTCTGCAGACAGATCCTTGCAGGTAGACAGACAATTGGTGTTAGTTTTGCGGTTTGTGAATTTATTTACAGTAATAGTGGTCATATGCTAATTATATTAACAGGATTAATAAGCCTGTATATTTAATCAGAATTCCCTAAGACCCGTGCTTTGTATTGGCCCCTCCCATTTTGACAACAACAAACTACATGTCACTGCAGGGCTTTAGAGAATAACTACTCCAATAATTGCGTAGTGATATTCATGAAGAACATGTCATCGACTACGCCCACTAATCACGGCAGCCTTAATACATATATCAATAAAAGTTTTAATACGTATTGTCTCTGTTTACGTGATAACGAAGACCTAAATATATATTTGTTTTAAATATGTGACTCATGTTAGAGAAAATATAAGTAAACCATGAGGACAGAAAAGTCACTGAATAACAGGAATGACCGACATATAGTGCCAAACAGACAAGGTGCAAAGACTGTACACATAGTACAAACAAAGTAAACGTAGTGCACTATGTATGGTGAGTTGTAAATTTGTTTGCACTTTGCAGCTTACCTTGCGTTGACTCTTTGTAGTACGGTCCCCACGACGGTAGTGAAAATATAAGGGGCTGGTTATCAGGGGGCATGGATTTTGTGGCAGTTTCTACATTGGCGTTGCTGGTGGAGGGAGCTGCATTTGTGGTTTGTATTCTGCAATGGCTTGAATGTCCTGTGTATTAAGGCAAACTCGTGGGCGATTACATCGTCCACACAGCATAGAATTAATAAGAGTTGTTCACTGTCCTCCTGTTACTGTAAAATTCTGGGAAGTTGTGATTGTTCAACTCCACTGTGCACAGTTAGGAGCAACTCCAACTCCACCTAGCAGACATACGTACGAGGTGATTGAGGTATGGAATGATTCTGTCCCTGTATGGACTAATCATCCCCAAATTCTATTGCGTCCATGATTCACCCATATCATTGTGCTAAGGTTGAGCAGCACAACATGTTTTTCCAAGCCTCAGATCACAAGACCAGCAGATAGTGAGGATAGCTGAGAAGATCATTAGAGTCTCTCTCCCATCCATCATGCACATTCACATCACACATTCCATCCGCAAAGCCACCAACATTGTGGATGACCCCACCCACCCCTCACATTATCTTTTCACCCTCCTAGCATCTGGAAAAGCATTCAGGCCTTCACACCCAGACTCAGAAACATGGCGTCAGACTACTGAACTCTCAGGAACTGATCTGATACCACACACACAACACACACACACACACACACACACACACACACACACACACACACACACACACACACACATAGGGTTATAATTATATCTTCGTGGGGACTCTCCATTCATTTCTATGAGGAAAACTGTAATCCAACATGACAACCTTAACCCCTACCCAGCCCTAACGTTAACCATAAGTAACCAAACCAAATACAAGACTTCTGGCATCTTTAGTTTTTTATTAGTATTGACAGATCTTTGTGGGGACCTGAAAAACACCCCCAAAGCATCAAAATAACAGGTTTTTATCACATTGCGGGGGACATTTGGTCCCCACCATGTAATATAAACCTAATCCACACACACAAACAGACACACACACACGTGTGCGCGCACATACACACACAGATTAGGTATCTGAGTCTTTGTGGGGATTCTCCATTCATTTGTATGGGCATAACCCCAATCCTAATTATGGCAACCTTAATCCAAAATCCCTGCAGTAGTAAGCAAGAAGTAACAGTAAGTAACCAAACAAAATACAAGACTTTTGGAATTATTATTCCTTTGATTGCATTAACAGAATTTTATAAAACTGAGTCAGTTTTTTCTTTTGGGGACCAAAAACATGTCCCTACAAAGTCAAAATAACATGTTTTTATAACACTGTGGGGACATTTGGTCCCCACAACATAATATATACATGACCACCCACCCAAACACACATAGACACAAACATACACAGACTGGCTTACGTATATCCTCTATAGATTCCTGAATGAAATATCTGCAAAGCAGTTATGGCATGGCGTTAGGTTTGAACATGCAGTTTTTAAGGACACTGCACTAATTTTAAACGAAACACTGCACTAATTCTAAAATGATTTTATATGAACGTTATTTAACATAAAATAAAATAGAAATCAAACCAAAATTTAGTCTATCAAAAAACTTGTATATTACATATCTTCGAAATTAAAAATACCAGGATACAGAATTTGAATAACAAGAACTATAGTCTTCTTTCTCAAAAGCGTGAACAGCTATCTGAAGACCTACTAGTTCCTGAATTGTAGATGTTGCCTATGAAATTCGCTGAGAGTTGACGTCGCCCTACCAACGTCGCTAAAATGCTAATTGCGTCAACAAGCTATGGAAATACAGCGGTGGTACACCCCCAATACAGCGGTATTACGCATTACCGTAATGCTGCCTAGCAAAAACATAATGTCATAAAAAAAATTACAGACAGACATTATAGACAGAGCTGCGTGGTTTCCTATTGACAAGTAGATACATGATTCGGGGGCTTGAAAGGCGGCTAGATATCCAATCACGCCCAGCTACAGTATGCACAAACTAAAGATACTACTCCTGATTGGACCAGCTACAAATTCGTCCCTCCCTGACAATAAATTCTTTGTTTTCATTCGTTGAAAATAATGACAATACATATCTTCATACTTTTCGACCAATTAAAAATCTCGGTGGTTTCAATAGTTCTAACAAAATAATTGCAGGTTGAACAAAAACTTTCTGACAGAGAGATGGCGCAGAGGTGAGCAGCATCTCTTCGTATGTTTCTTGCTATTTCTTCAGATTATGTTTTGTTAGCATACTTAATTCTATATTTATTTTTATGTTCTGATTGTCACGTTCGGCAACGGAGGCGAGCCGGGAAGCAGGCGACAGCAGCCAGGAAGTCAGGTAACGGGGTTTAATTGGCAAATGACAAGCACGCAGAGACATCCACGGACAATACAATGCCGAATCTGGCATACATGGGGAGACGCGGTCTAATATACACAGGACTAATCAAATGAAACAGGACACAGATGATCACAAACAGGAATGAACACAAGGTAATGAGGGGGCGTGGCACACATCGGGATCGGACGGAGCGGATCGTGACACTGATATAGTACATGCAAATTTTGCGGCACAATTGAAATATATTTATAATTAGTTGTTTAAACTGTAGATGCTGTGGCCATTATTCTAAATATGGTTGTTTATATTTAAATGGTAAGAGAAAATATTTGTGTTAAACTTAAAAACAATAAGACAATAACAATAAGACAATATATAAGTTCTCCTAGTGGTGTCCCGTCTTGCCCCCAGAGTGCCCTGTGCTGGTGTTGCCCCTGCCTACCCTGGTCTGTCTCGTCCCCTAATGGTGTTCGGTCTCTGCGCCCTTGTCCCGCAGCAGTGCCCATCTGGTGTCTTGCCCTGCCCTCTTCCACTGTGTCTCCCATCTTAGTGTACGTATAGCCTGCTGTCTTCCCCGCTGTCCCATCTGCTCCCTCACATGCCCTGTAAAAAGTGTCCTTCAGTCCTGCGATCCTCAGTCCAGTCATTGATGTTGCTGCCTGCATGTGCTCCCCAGTGTGTCCTGTGTCTAGTGTTCTTGCCTGATCCTCCCTACCCTGTTTGGACCCCTTGTGGTCTGTTTCCTTCGCCCTTCCTGTAGTGTAGTTTTCTTTAATAAAGCCCCTTTTGGTTTTCCTCCATCCCTGTCTTCGCCTCTGTCCTTGCCCTCGACGTGACACCATTACAGTGTGACCAGGTAAATGCTGCTAGCTGGACACCACACTACTGTAAATGCTACTGAAGGCTTACCTCAGTTTATCATTATTCCCTTCGTCTTGAAAGAGAACAGCAGCAAAAAGTGGGAAAATGATTTAAAAAATAAAGAACACTGTTCTGTTAGTAAGCTTCTTAAGGTAAAGTCATTTTAAATAATTAGAATAACTGATACTTTATTAATACCTGTGGAGAAATTGTCTTTACGCCTCCCTCAACTTGCTCTTTATAGAGTAATGTCTCCTAAGTAGACATTAGTTTTAAATGGCTTCAGTACAAAGGAGACCATCCCTCTGGATTGTACCAAAGTCTACTCTGCAGTACGCCACTTTTTAAAACCCTCCGTTTAACCCATATATCATAGAAAAACTGACATTAATACCAGTGGCTATAGGTATATTTGGTGCTTTCAGATGTCTGTGAATTCTTTTAATGTTTTCCCGGTGTCTGTAGAAATCGCTGAAGTGCTTCATGTCATACCTTTCAATGTGAATGAACCGAGTCATTATGCCTTGGTGAGAGCTGGCTAGGTATATGTTATACTCCACTAGGCCCACTTTTCTTCATAACTGTCATTCAGCAATATTCATTCCTTTCCTTATATTTAATGCCTCTGCTGTGCTGGGAGTCAGCTTCCATTGGGATCCATGCTCTGGATCAATATTCCGTTAACCTGAACTGTTCAACAGACTGCAGACCACATTCTGCAATTTCATCTGCTGTCTGACCACTAACAGGAAGTATAAAAGACAAGCACACCCTCAGAATGGATTCATATGTGGCCTTCCCAGTATGCACCTCTGTCAGCAGGTCAATGACAGATCTAAACCAATTTTGCCTGAGCTACGGAGCCCCTGCATCTCTGGACAGACCTAATCCATCTCTGGTCCAGTTGACACCCATAGGCACTGCTCAGGCTGAAGTTGACAGCCGCAGGCAGAATCCGTTGTGCGTGTTTCTCCTGACCGTTTGACCCCAGATGCCCCCCAGGGAGTACTATGTGGTCCTACCTTTTCTCCATGATGTCTCACTAAACTTGAGGCCTGATTGGTGGAATCCCAGCTGGTAGGACGAACGCTGAGGAGGGACGTACATAAGTTATTGTGTTGCTATAGAAGAGGAAAGATCTTAGTTTTGCTATCTGTTGTTGCATGGCTTGGATACAAACAATACTGATTAGCAGGGATTAAAATAGGAATAGGAGACATTTAAGATCTACCCTGAAGATTTTTCAAACCAGTCATTTAGATCAGGAAATTCATATACATAATAGCCAGCTGAAACTTTATAAAACTTCTGTCAGAACAAATAAATACATTTTTAATCTGAAAAATAATAAATAAAAATGGGAGGATGGTGCTAAAGGGGTCTAGTTTCAATCTTCCAGCCTGTCAGCTTAACATTTATAGAAAGTGCCAGACAGTAAATCACCTTTGCCAAGTGAATGAAAGAAGCTTGACCTCGTTGGATGATGGACTAAGAGCAGTGCTAAACACCGCTCACGCCCTGACTCCCCCCACCTGTCCCAAAGCAGGATGCATGGGGAAGTGCGGGGAAGCATTGGTGAATGCTGGTGAAGGTGCCGCTATTGCAACTTCAGACAAAGGCACCAGGACTTCGAGCCTCAGTGCCGAGTCTCTGAGAGCTCATCAAAACACTGACGGGCCAAGCAGCCCAGCAAATGGAATGTTGTCTTTCCCAGGAATGGATGCCAGAGGGCTCCAAAAATCTGCTGTGAGCCATAGACTGTGAGTGTCTGTGCCTTTGTTTGTGTACAGAGTGAAGGTGCCACTCACAGCCGGTTTTCCCACCATGCTGCTGGGATGGAGAGCTGCTCATGCGGAGACTGCTGGTCCAGCAGAAACCTGTGGCACGCCAGCAACACTGAATATGGTGTTGGGTCCAGCACTGGCGATGCATTGTTTGACCCTGTCGACCCTGTGTTTCACTCTCCCAGAACACCCTAAGGCGTGATGGTAATGGAGCCCCTGTGCCAGAAATTGAGGGCTGATTCTATGCATGAGTCGTCTGCATGCAGTCCCAGCATGCTCTGGGCTGGAGACACGTGTGGAGCCGCTGAGCTGCAGTGTGCTTGGGTAACACTGCCTTCAGTGACTCACAGAGCCGTGCTGTGTTGCTTTGGAAGGCTTCTCTTCTTCCACACAGGAACTCACAATAGCAGAGCCCGAAATGACAGCCCTCCACAGGAACACACAGTGCTGTGTGCATATCCCTGGTGGGTGTGCACATCAATCTCACTGATTATACCCAGTGACTGACTGCTCCTGTTCTGTCCAAAACACGCCTCTTGGGTCTCATGTTCTCAGCATTCCCTGGAAGAGCGGTCCCCTGGCTGAGTGCTGTAGAGGGAGTCTGTGATCTGGCTAGGATCTACGTCCATGTGGACAGATGTATCGTAGACAACCAGAGTTCCTCCCTGGCTGTTCTCTCATTATCCAGGTAAATATTTCATTATCCAGGTAAAATTATCGAACCCTTTCAAAACTGTTTTGCTCCTTAAGCAAATTAATTGAGTTGATTTTGTTGAAAAAGGAGGAAATTAATTCATTTAGGCAGACTCTCAAACATGCCTGTCGGTATGTCGAGCCCACACTCACTGAACACCAGGGGGCAGTGCCCACACCCACAATGGCACCTGGGATTTTTTTGCCACATGTACTGATGATAGTGTCACATGAAGAGCATGGTTGATCGATCTCTGATGAGATGATGAGTGTTCACTGGTCCAGTACGTTTCCTCGCATACCGACTTCCCCAGAATATATGGTTCTGATGTGTTTTGGGTCACCGATGCCCTCAGTTTGGTGCTGATAGATGAAGGTTTGGGTCCGTTAGGTAGCTAGTGCCACGGCGCACACCTGTGGCTGAGCATGCCGGCTCTTGTAGGCCTGGCAGTGGGCCCATCCAGATCGGGCTCCCGGCTGTTCCAGCTTGTGAGGAGGACAAGCAAACCCTGGGCCCACTGGCCCTCAGGAGCCTGTCAGAGCGCATGTTAAATTAGCCATTTGTTTTTGCTCACAGGGAGGTCTGCACACAACACTGATGTGGAACGAGGCCTGGCCTGCCTGTGGTTCAGCAAGGACCCACTCCATGCATACTAGCTGTAACAGGTCTTTTACCGTCACACACGCTGCCGGCGGGCAGGACAGCAGGACACAGAGAACGGCTGTCAGAGGCCCCACATCACTCAGATCTCCCTCATACAGAAGGCCGAGTGCGAGTGGCCCCCGCCACCCTCGCCGGGCCCAGCCCAGCCTGGCTGAGCTGCAGTAAGAGCGGAGTGCTTGGAGGCCATAGATCCCAACTGGAGCACAGAGATCCTGTTTGAAGAGTGGATCCCCTCAATATCTCTGTGTCACTGTTAATTTAAGTGCATCTCTCAACCTGTGTCTGTCACTCTAAGTGTATCTCCCAGCCAGAATCCATCAATCAAGTGCATCTCTCAACCTGTGTCTGTCACTCTAAGTGTATCTCCCAGCCAGAATCCTTCAATCAAGTGCATCTCTCAACCTGTTTTCTGTCAGTCTAAGTGTATCTCCCAGCCAGAGTCCATCAATCAAGTGCATCTCTCAACCTGTGTCTGTCAGTCTAAGTGTATCTCCCAGCCAGAATCCATCAATCAAGTGCATCTCTCAACCTGTGTCTGTCAGTCTAAGTGTATCTCCCAGCCAGAATCCATCAATCAAGTGCATCTCTCAACCTGTGTCTGTCAGTCTAAGTGTATCTCCCAGCCAGAATCCATCAATCAAGTGCATCTCTCAACCTGTGTCTGTCGGTCTAAGTGTATCTCCCAGCCAGAATCCATCAATCAAGTGCATCTCTCAACCTGTGTCTGTCGGTCTAAGTGTATCTCCCAGCCTGTATCTATAAGTCTATCTCTAGAGTGTTTAACAGCAGCAACAGCTTGTTAGCTACTTTTCTTTATTTGTTTGACATTCTGATTATTTGGTTTTAAATTTCTTACAAATTACTTCCCAGGTACAAACTGATATTAAAATAATATAAAAATTCCAACAAACTGCCAGGCATCTGGCTTGAGACTGTAAGGATTGCAGTCCCTTAATGACAGGTGGGAACAGTTTCTGAAGCACGGTCCCCTTTAAAACCACTCTGGAGAATAAGGTCCCTTCACAGAGCCCTGCTGCACGACACTGAGCTGAGGACAAGCAGGCTAACATTTGAATTAGCATCCCTGCACGCATCTGCCTTCTGGAGTGAAACCCAAATCACCCCACTGTGCAGGTTCCAGGCTGTATTTGGTTCTTGTGTTCAGAAGCCTCTAATGTTACTGTGCTGTCGCTGTCACCGACAGTGATTCATTCTCTTGAATATCCATGTTTATTTAATGTGTGATCTGAAGCCTGTGATGTCATTGTGATGTTAGTGTCTCAGACAGTGATTCATTCTCTTAGTTGAATATCCTACTTTTTATAAAGTTTGTCTGTTCAGAATTCTGTGTCATTGAGTTGTTACTGTGCTGTCACAGTCCAAGACACCGCCTTGGTTCATAATCCTCCTGTTGAATGGAGGGTCCCCACAAAGATGTGAATACAAACATGTCACATATGCTGTCTTGGTTCACTCTACTACTGTTTATTTAGTTTATGTGTTCAGAAGCCTGTATCACTGGGCTGTCCTCTGTTAATTTCCTGTCACTGATCCGGACAGCATAACTTTAATGAATAAATCCATCATGCTCCAATGGGGCAGGAAAGCTGTATGTTTGCCGCTGTGAGATTTCTGTGTGTCTGCCCATGCTACCTGCATCCCACTCCACCCCCCCAGGCAGGTTGCTTTCTGTCCCCTGGCTTCCCATACCCCTGATCACCCTGGCAGAGATGTACTTCCACTTTGAATGAGACGATTGTCAACTAACCTCACAGGTCAACAGTTACAGGTCAGCAGGTGCCTTTGCTGAAATGTTAGTGTTGGCTCCGTGTCACACCATCCATATGGAACAGTTTGTTTGGTCACGTTTCCCCCATTATGACACCCTTTGGCCATCTGCTCCTGGTCACATGTTCTAATGAGCCATACATCAAACAGGTTTGTGGGGGAGGGGTGTTCAAGTGATTAAAGACAGGGAGGAGACAGACTGTCATGCATCTTCACGAGCCCCGCTTTGCTTCTGAAAATCAGGACTTGTTTCTGTACACTTGTTGCGTGTCCTAATTTTACCCACTACTGGCGGTGATTCCCATATATCAGCACTATATCTGCCTTTTCATAATCTGTAAACCTAGGTACTGTGATGTATATTCTGCCTGTTCATGGGGTAATCTCTAATCTAATCTAATCTAATGTGTATTCTACCTCTACATGGGATAATCTCTAATCCCAGTAAGCATTATATGTATTCTACCTCTACATGGGATAATCTCTAATCCCAGGATCTGTGATGTGTATTCTGATTGTTCCTGGGGTAATCCCACAACCAGCAGTGTATATTTCATCTGTTCATAGGATAATCAGAATCAGAACTTTACTGCCATTATGTACCAACATACCAGAATTGTTTGTGGTCCAATGCCAAACATGAAGTACATAATATTAAAGGAGAAACACTTCACAGAATACTATGTATAAAAATAGGAATTCAACAAAGCACACAAACATGTACAGAGGACCTCCACGATCATACAGATGATAGAATGAAAGAGATCTTATGACAACAATGAACATAGAAGAGGAGAATTATCCCTGGCTGAATGGACTGCATGTGAGTGACAGGGATACTGAAGTACTAGGTGAGTTTATTTATCCCTTCTGTTCCTCTTCTGATCAACATCCTTGTTTATTAAATCAGCATTCACGTAGTGCTATATTTACATCAAAGTGAAGTGCTGCTTTCTAAATTCCATTTTTAAAATGAATCCTGGGTCCAGATTATGGAGAAGTGCCTACTGGGAATTGCATTACAGAAATGATGGCAAAATCGTAATTTTATGACTTCTACTAATAGTGAATGGCTCGCAGTGTTAATCACTAGCAAATGCACCACACAAGCATTCTATGTTCTTTTAGCGCCCCTTGTGGTGAAAACTCCTGCTGATTAAAAGATGGTAACATTAGCTTTGGCTTGGTTCAGCAAGCAGGTAGGAGAACCCGTGTCTGTAAATAGCCTACAGTATGTGAGATGGACTTCCATTCCGTCTCAAGTGTCCCCATGCTTCTTGGAGTTCAGACACAGAGTAGGACACCTGAGTGAAGTGTTGTGGTTGTGATGGGCTCTGCTCTGGCAGGAGGTCATCTGAGCACGGGAAGGAAGAGCACAAAAGGACAGGGCTCTACAGTAGGCAGGTGGCCCAGTGCATACTGGGTGTATATAGCTGGGTCACCTTCCTTCAGTGTGGCCTGTGAATAAAATCCCTGAAAACTGAGCTTTACCTTCATTCAATGAGAAGCACCTCTTAAAATATATTTGTCTATAGTCCAAATGAAATGTTGAGAGGGGGGCTCCTTTAATGTAAAGTGTTATTACTGCTTGAGGAGCAGCACTGATGGCTTTAATCTTGGACGACCAATATACTCTTGCTTTTTATGCCATAAGCTTCTACTTGTTGCCATGTCTACATGTCCTTCTGCTAGTGAGGTACTCACACGGTCTAAAGGGCAGGTGCTCAAACAGGGCTGTGTGGTTCTCAGTGGATTTTGCATGAACTTCAGTTATTGAAAAGGGACAGATTATTTAAACATACTGCCAAAGGAAGGCATCATTTTATGAAATTTGAAATAAAAAACACACACACATATTTGTATTCATATCTTTGTGTGGACTTTCATGTCATTTCTACAGGAAAAGTTTTTTGATTGCAGTCATGGATTTTTATAAAACTTAGTTTCCCCTTGTGGGGACTGATAAAGTGGTCCGCACATTGTCAAAATAACAGGTTTTACATTACTATACAAACACAAACCGATGAATGCTTTAACATTATTTTCTGCAAGAGTTTCAGACTCATCTGTTTATTTTTATATACCCACTTAGTGTACAGTGAGGGATTGGGTGCAAGGTAAGAATAACTTGGGAAGCCACACCTGTTACCAAATCCTTCAATGTGGGCTAGTGCAGATATTTGGCAGCTACAACAAAAGCTGCATGTGAACAGAACAAGGCAGTGGTGTGAACAGATCTTTGACTCATGATGCAGTGCTCTGCTCACTCTTGGAACACACTCTTGCACACTTTGTAGTAAGCAGTACCCTAAAACACTCTTTGGGGTCATTTCGTACCTTAGAGGGGTTTAAAACTCCATTTAACCGTACTAAATAGCAACATATCATGGTGAAATCAGCAAAACTAAAAGTTATTCAGATTAATAATAATTGCATAATTGTCTGTTTAATCTGATATTATAATTATTGCGATACAGTCACATGACCTTTCACCACGTGCAGATTCATTTCATTCCATCACTCTGTCTGGGTACTTAACATTTTTGTTATGTTTTTTTAAACTTTGTTGATAAAATTTGATGAAATTTGGATGGCATCTGGCTTGTGTTAATATTTTGTTTATTTTTACTCTAAAATATAATAAACATTGTGGTATGAACTGTAGAGGGGAAAGTGTGGGCAAAGTATCTTGGTGTATTCTCGGGTAAGTAAAAGCATACAGTAAATCGCTGGCTTATTATTCATCATATATTATTGTATACATTTTTGCTATCTTAATATTGTCCTGTTACGTTAAGCCATTTATTCTGTGTTGTAATGTTAACATTACAGTGCTGTGCCTGTTTTCATTATTACGACTAATTTGGTTTGATTGCACATAAGTGAATGTTTTGTAGGTAAATTACACATCGATTTATTTGCTGTTGCATTATATTTATTCACTAGGTCAACCACTCCCAGCAAACTTGCGTTACTCCCACAAGAACCATGTTTCTTATCAAGAAAGTTGGAGAAGTTCACACTATACTATGTTTTACATATTTGTTTGCGCCTGGATGGTAGAGGCTGTTCATGCTGAATCCAATTAAACATTGAAATATAGTTTAGGATTATTTAGAGCGTGTTAAGGCTGTGAGCAAGGAAGCATAGAACACAGAGGTGCAAGTTTTATTATGTATATATTTAAATACAAGTAAAAAACAAAAATCATTTAAGGGCTCAGGAGAGAGGCCGTCGCTTTGAGGAGGTGGGTCAGAAACCACAGGCACCATGTTTATATGGCTTCCAGGGTGAAGAGCTCTGAAAAGCAGAAATAAAAATGTCCTTGTTAGTGTGACACATAAAGAAATACGACATCCTTCAATATGCTGATCCCCTTCCTCATCATTTTTTCCTCCTCTAGTCACTATCAATGGGAATTCCATTGATCCCTTCCTCTTTTTTGAGTGGACCTCCTCACTCTCCATCTCTGTCTGTTCTCCTATTTTACACCTCTTCTTCTCCTCTCTCCTTTGCCTAGGCTCCATGCTCCTCATCCTTCCATTCATGTTCTCGTTTTCTTTCACACTTCCTTCCTCTGCCTTGTCTTTCTTCTCTTTCTCTCTCATGGCAACAATCTCTTCTGTACACTTACTCAAAAACCCCTTGATTTCCATTTCCAGCTCAGAAGCTGAATTTTCTAAATCTTCTAATTCATGCAATATAAAATCCACCATCTCCCTCAGTTTCTCCTCTCGTCTTTCCTCCAAGAAATCAATGCACGTTTTCACATCCATTATGAATCTGAGGGTACAAGACAAGCAGCCGTTTATGACCTGTCTTAAACCGAAGACTCTCCCAATTAGGCTCCCTCACAAATGAGTGTGCAAACTGCAAACATGCAGAGTGGAGGTATGAAGCCATCCAGTGAGCCAATACACCTTTCATATGCCATTCATATTTTGCATATTAATTACGCACAATATATACAGTTAGTGAAGCGTAGTATATTTAAGTAATATTCAAAAAATTATTGACCATATTAATCTGCTTCTCTAAAAGAATTACTTCTCAAGCTGGACTGTACTCACCGTTTCGGATCAAACTGAAGTATTCTTCACACTTGATAGTGAAAAGAATATTATAAAATACTATTTCACTAATTTTGAAAAACTTCAAAAACGCAGAAATATTTGAAAGTCTACTGAAGCCAAGTCCTATTCACAATCAGCGGTGGCCATAGGCCTGGCTTTTGATTTCCCGCAGCTTTGACACTGGGTTCTTGTTTAAAATCTCACTGATCTGATTTTCCGTAATGCTTTTTAAGAAAAGGGGGACTATAACGGTCTCATTTTAAAATGTCACAGCTCCAGAGTCGTGCCGATGATTCCTGTGATATATGGACCCCTGCAGACAGTTTTAGCTGCCCACAGCTTCCCACATTGTTCACCATTTGGAAGTTTTTGCTTCCTCAATTTTTCTGAATATTTTAAACCAGTAACTCTGTGAAAAAGTTGGGCTTAGACTCTCCTGAGAGTAGGTTGGCTTTCCAAGGCTATGCAGTCCCACACACACACACACACACACACAGTCATGTAATCATATGTTTTTGGGCACTGCTCATTCATTTTTATGGGAAAAATGCTAAATAAGTAACCAAGCAAAATACTACAGTTGTTGAATTTTTTTTTTCTCATTGGAGTCATAGATTTTTATTAAATTGAGTTTTTCCTGATGGGGACCAGGAAATTGGTCCCCATAAGGGAAAAAAACAGGTAATCATCATGTTGTGGGGACATTGTGTCCCGATAAGGTAAGGTATACCTGCTCACACACACAAACACGCAGACACACACACACACATATTGGTGTACCTATCTAAATGGGGACCTTCCATTCATTTCTATGGGTGAAAAAAGACTCTAATCCTATTGACGGGACACATAACCCCCACCCAGCTCTAACCTTAACCAAAAGTAAGTTTCGAGTTTTACCAAACTTTGGGGACATTTTGATCAACAAATGTGATCTGTGCAAAGCCAAACAGACACCGACACACACACACTGATCAACATTAAAAGCACTGGCAAGTGAATATGCAAAATATGTAAAAAATAAAGTAAATAAATAAATAAATAAATTGATTATCTCATAACAATGGCAGTACAATATGTATGTGTGTGTGTGTGTGTGTGTGTGTAAATCCCTCATCCTACTGCCTTGAATGAGAGGATTTTTGTCACTCTATCTGGTGTTTTTTTTTTTTATCATTCCAATTTTTTATGAGTATGTCAATTTATTCCTCATAATGTCGCATCATTGTTTGCTATTTCTGGTTTGATTAGTGCTTTTAAAAACACAAATTTCCACTTATGCTACTGTAATAAATGGAACTATTTGTTCAATTAATGTTTTCTAGGGTCCTAATTTAAAGTATCACACAGAATCAAGGACTAAATTTGAAGACAGATGCAGCAGCCACAGATTTCCACATGTGCTCCGTCAACAACTTGAGATACTGCTGTTCCTACGGTAAGATGATGTTCTGTCTGCGAGGGAGCTTGGAGCAGCAAAAACAAGGACCGGCATCATTACCGCAAAGATCATTACCGGGCGCACACACGCCCACACACACAAGCCAATTTAGAGACACTAATTTACCTAAGTACACCTCTTTCAATCTTGGGAGTAAAACAGAGGATCCAGAGAAAATTCATATAACACTAGGAGAACATGCAAACCTCACACACAGAGCAAAAGTGATCTTTGACTCCCAGCCCCCAAAGGTGTGATGTAACTTATGTGTCCTGAGCCTCTGTGCCGTCCAGACCCGAAAAATCACCCAACCATCAGTTTGTTTGTACTGGGCAGAGTCACCTGGGGCTCGTGCCAAGCAGCACAGGGCACAAGGCTGGGGTACATCCTGGGCAGGATGCTAGTCCATCACAGGTCATATACACACACACTCATACACTATGGGAAATTGTAGATGCACCAATTAGCCTAAACAATGTCTGCAGGAAAACATTCATGCATACACCGAGCAGCAGGGGCATTGCTAGAGATTGTGGGCCCCATGAAGGCATATCATATTGGGCCCCCCAGTCCAGACCAATCCAGCTATTCTCCCAATTTTTTAGGCCGCCTGTCATTCAGGGGCCCTTGGAATCATTGTAACTTTCCCCTGCCATTACGGCACCCCTGCCAAGGAGTGATGAGATTCAAAGCCCCAAACCCATCGGTGACAGACAACAGGGCCACCAGCTAAGCCTCCATGACACCCTACTTTCAAGTCAATACATACTTAAAAGTGTTGAAGTTTAAATGACCATGTGATAATTTCAATTATATTATATTGGGGTCAAAATGACCCCATATTAGTTTCATCATATTAACACAATTCATGTTTAATTGAAGTTACTGAAAACTACCAGCATTAAAGGATGTCAAACAAGCTTTTAAGTAATAATGTGGATAGTATTGGTAGGATAAGGGAAAACACACACACGCACACAGGTATTATTTTTCTAAACACACAGGTATTTTTTTTTTAAATAATAATTTTATATTATTTTTTTAATCAATCAGCATACCCTATACTGGTATAAACAATGAAATGACAAATGCCTTATATGGAGGGCCCTCTGTGATGTCAACAGAACAGAATTCCGGAACTGGTCAGTGATGTCATCGAAGGAAGATTTTTCTATATAAGAAGCAATTGCACCTTCACATTTCATTCTTAGAGACTCTCTCAAAGGAAGCACTGGTGAAAGAGAATCTAAGCTATATCGTTTGCATAATTTCATTATGGGTTTAAGTTGCACAAAGGTGCAGGGCCCTAAACAAAAAAATGTTCAGGGCCCAAAAAAGAAAGGCACTCTTCTCAGGTTCTGGAAGAAGCTGAGGAGGACTACGCCAAGAGATACAGACACTGCTACCATGGCTGAAGGTGGCATTGAGATGGCTAGTGATTGCCCTGCTGCCAAACAAGATGGTAACGTACAGCAGGAGAGCAGCCCACTTGACAAGGCTGGCTCAGACATGGCAATGGATGACAGAAAGCAGGAGAGCAGCCCTCTGGACGAGGCAGGCTCAGACATGGCAATGGATGACAGACAGCAGGAGAGCAGCCCTCTGGACGAGGCTGGCTCAGACCTGGAACTAGACGACGGACAGCAGGAGAGCAGCCCTCTGGACGAGGCTGGCTCAGACCTGGAACTAGACGACGGACAGCAGGAGAGCAGCCCTCTGGACGAGGCTGGCTCAGACCTGGAACTAGACGACGGACAGCAGGAGAGCAGCCCTCTGGACGAGGCTGGCTCAGACCTGGAACTAGACGACGGACAGCAGGAGAGCAGCCCTCTGGACGAGGCTGGCTCAGACCTGGAACTAGACGACGGACAGCAGGAGAGCAGCCCTCTGGACGAGGCTGGCTCAGACCTGGAACTAGATGATGGACAGCAGGAGAGCAGCCCTCTGGACGAGGCAGGCTCAGACATGGCAATGGATGACGGACAGCAGGAGAGCAGCCCTCTAGATGAGGCTGGCTCATGCTGGAAAAAGGTGACAGACAGCAGGAGAGCAGCCCTCTGGATGAGGCTGCCTCAGACATGGCAATGGATGACGGACAGCAGGAGAGCAGCCCTCAGGACGAGGCTGGCTCTGACATGGCAATGGATGACTGACAGCAGGAGAGTAGCCCTCTGGATGAGGCTGGCTCATGCTGGACAAACTGTTTTCCAGCAAGCTCACAGAATATATATTTTTTCATAATCATTTTTATATTTGTTTTGAAGAATAAAATATAGTTATTAAGGAACTGTGTGTGGTTTATCTGTTAAACTGACCACTGAACTTTAACATAAACAGAGGAAACATCACATAATGCTATAATCACAAATAACACAAATGCTTCGTCATGAAGCCCTGGGTTTCATCACAAGCGACGCTCTCTGTGAGCGAGTGGAGTCTTTGGCTATGTAGCCGTTCGTGATGGTGTCTGTATCTCATGGCCTGCTGTTCCCTTGCACGCTGCTCTTCCAGTGTAGGTATTGAGGCACTGAGGTTGTCTGTCAGGTGGATGAGGTGAGTAGAGTTGCACCACCTCTTCCAGTAGCTGCTCCAGGACCCTCCCAGGTAGAGCTCAGCCTGACAAATGGTCAGTGTTAGGGTGTACTCACATTTGGCCCGGTTGCCTTATATCATGCCTGAGCATGATTGTTCCCCCCTCCACACTCCCCAACTCGCCTGTGCCCACATTGCGCTTAACGTTCCAGGTCTGAGCATGCTTTCATCATCACTGTGCAATGTTTTGTTTTGAAAAAAATGAAGGAAGAAAAGTGCTATTGCACAGCACAATGGAGCTCATGATTACTGTCCTAATTTTATGGCTGATTTGGAGTCATTTTGGGCACGCAGACACATGGCCATCATATAGAGCCATGCTAGTATGCCACACAGGCATTTTTATTTATTCGTGCTACACATATAAGAAGATAGACCCATATTTTACCAAATATTTTTTTTTTTTTGAGTTTTTGTGAGTTGCATCAAGTTTTTCCTGGATACTCTTGTCAGCCCAAATTTCCAGCAAACACTGTCCCTCTGCTGTATAGCAAAGTCACTCATTGTCACCATGTCTGTTAAATATTTGTTGCTGCCCAATCTGTACTCATCCCTTTTTTCCACAATGCAGTTTTGAGGGGAATAAAAGAAAATTTGGAAGAGATTATGGCTGAGGTGGGAGGGGTCGGCATGATCTCGCCAGGTCGCCTTTTTGTTCTTGGGGCAGATAGTGAATCACTGAGGTTGAGGCTGCAGCCAATGAGCTTCTCTGCTGCTTGGACGATGCCCTGCAGCCTCCGGATGTCTTATATAAAATATTTAATATAAATTGTTGTGTCTAACATTAGGAGAACAGCGATACTGAATGGGCAGTCTTAAGTTCACCACTATATTTTAACACCACGTTCCAGATCTACAATAACATAACCTGAATGTATTATTTTACAAACGACCATTTCAACAGGGTGGCGCGGTGGTTAGTGCTGCTGCCTCACAGCGAGAAGGTCCTGGGTCTGGTCCTGGGTCCTATCTGTGTAGAGTTTGCACGCTGTTCGTGTGAGTTTTCACTGGGGGCTCCAGTTTCCTCCCACGGTCCAAAAATGTGCAGGATAGGTTGATTGATTAGTCTAAACTGGCCCTGTAGTTGTGTGTGCGTGTGCCCTGAGGTGTGTTGGCAACTGCCCAGGGTTGGTCCCTGTCTGTGCCCATTGTTCCTGGGATAGACTCCCTGTGACCTTGGTTGGGATAAAGTAGTTTCAGAAGATGGATGGATGGACAACCATTCTGTTGAATGTATTTCATTATTCTAATTTCAGTTCCAATAATGACTTTACCTTAAGAAGAACAGTGTTCTTTACTTTTTAATCATTTTCCCACTTTTTGCTGCTGTTCTCAAGACGATGACAATAATGATAAACTGAGGTAAGCCTTCAGCAGCATTTACAATAGTATGGTGTCCAGCTAGCAGCATTTACCTGGTCACACTGTAATGGTGTCACGTCGAGGGCAAGGACAGAGGCTAAGACAGGCATGGAGGAAAAGCAAAAGGGGCTTTATTAAAGAAAACTACACTACAGGAAGGGCAAAGGAAACAGACCACAAGGGGTCCAAACAGGGTAGGGAGGATCAGGCAAGAACACTAGACACAGGACACACTGGGGAGCACATGCAGGCAGCAACATCAATGACTGGACTGAGGATCGCAGGACTGAAGGACACTTTTTACAGGACATGTGAGGGAGCAGATGGGACAGCGGGGAAGACAGCAGGCTATACGTACACTAAGATGGGAGACACAGTGGAAGAGGGCAGGACAAGACACCAGATGGGCACTGCTGCGGGACAAGGGCGCAGAGACCGAACACCATTAGGGGACGAGACAGACCAGGATAGGCAGGGGCAACACCAGCACAGGGCACTCTGGGGGCAAGATGGGACACCACTAGGAGAACTGGGGACAGACTAGGGACAACCAGGATGATAGAACGTACATCACACAGCAGGACAGGTCCACAGACGAGTGATAACACGGGACAAGAAACATTTCGTGTGGATTACAGGAGCCGGGGAAGACGAGAACGGCCGTTAACGGGGCCAGATAGAGGACACAAGCGGGGCAAAGGGCCATATGGACTGCTGACCCGACAGGACAAGACCACGCAGGAGTAAAGAAATGGATCACGATCGGGTAAGAGAGAACTAGGACCAAGACGAAAACACAACAGAACACCATAGAGACACACTGGGTACACAGCAGGGCAAACATGATGCTCAGACAGGGGCACCGCACTAACAGGAACCAAACACGGGCAAGAAACCAGAAAAGACAGGGAACGCAGGGCACAACTGACACACAGACTAACACAGGGTGGACAGCTGAAGAACAGACAGACAAGGGAGAACCATGGGCCCAGGAGGAGTCAAGGTGGGACAGGGCACTGGGGCAGGAACTGAGGCAGGGTAAGCGAACAAACATGGGGGCGCTACAGGGTGAGCTGGAAATGGGCTTTGGGAGAACAAAGGTGGGACAGGACCTTGGGGCAAAAACTTATCTGAGGCAGGAGGGGACAGGACTGAGCTAGGGGGTCTGCTGGTCCCCAGAAAGCAGGGCGTTGACCCTGGGACACGAGCCCCTGCTGGGTCTCGGGAGGCCAGTAGGGCCAGATCGAGCCAAGGGGAAGGCAGGGTTGGGGCCGAGAGGCACTGTGGGCATCGCCAGGATGGTAAGGCAGTGGGGCGCTGTCGGGACCATAGGGCGGGGAGGGACACCGTCGGTACCACAAGCCTGGGACCTGAGGGTGAAGGGGAACCTGCAGGGCAAGGACATGGACGGGGGCAGGAACAGGAACCAGAGAAACCGGAGCGGTGGCCACGGATGGTGGCTTTTCCCAAGGACAGTGGGCTGGAAACGTCTTGGACCTGGAGTGAAGATAGAAACAGAGGAAGGGAAAAAGCAGAGGGTGTGGGGGGAACAAGACTGCAAGACAAGTTAAAGTTTATGGGAACACAGGTGACCTGTACAACATGCCATCCATGAGGGATAGGGTGCTTAATAAATAAACAATAAATAAAACACAAATACATAACAGGGCTAATCATTTTTATGTGTGTGCAGTTTAAACAAAATGAAATCAAATTAAATTACCTGGAGATTTTGGAAATTCTGGAATTCTGAAAATTAATACTTTAAAGAGCAGTTTACAAATCTACTTAGAAATATACATTTTTTTCTTAATAAACGTTAAACATTATTATGAAACATTCCACATATCTCAAAATTTATCATACTTGATTTATTATCTTAGATACTGTTTCAATTATTTAATGTTTCCTAAACAGCAGCAGCAGAACCACAACTTCATCTTTTTCGTATTTTGGCTCTTCTCTATGTAATGAGCTCTACACGCTCAACTTTTATATTAATTCCCCACCACTTCTACCTCTTCTATCTCTACCTGACCCACATCTATCTCTACACCGCCAGTTTCCTCCTGACCTCCTTCTCTATTTATAATCTCAACTAGTACATCATTTACTATAATTTCCAATATGGTTACATCACTCACCATGTCCGCACCCTCAATAATTACCTCCCCTACTTCTACCCCCACAATCTCAACATTTACATCCCCAGAATTTACTTCTGCAAGCCCAAACTCACACACTTGGACTTGCACAGCCTCCACCTTCACATTTCCTTTCGTATCCTCTGCCTTCAGGGAAATTATCCCCCCCTCCACCTTAACCACCTTCACATTCACCCCCACCTCACCTTGCTTCCCCTTGCTTCCATTTTGCATTTTATTAATGCCTACATTCAGGTCTGCGGCCTCCACCTGTACACTGGAGGTCACCCCCACATGTTTTTCCCTCTCTGCCAGCTCCACCTTTTCCCCACTAATCGCACCCTTTACCTCATCTATCCCCTGAGTGCTCCTATTCTTCCTGACCTTCTTCTTTTTCTGAAGGTAGTACGTCTTATAAATTTCCCACTCTTCAGATGTCAGGCCGTAATTGCTCTGAAGAGTCTCAGAGCCTTTCATGCTCATACCCTCCCCTCCCTTACACCAGTCAGTCACACCTCCCAGTCCCCCCATAACCTCCCCAGTCTGGACAGTGGGGGGTGTCGCTGGTGAGTACTCCTCCAAACCTTCCTTATCTCCCCAGTCGATCACCTCGTCCCACAGGTCCCAGGCTCCCCAGTACTGGTCGTTGGTCCAGGAAACAGCTCTCGCAATTCTCATTCTGGTGAATAAATAAGAACTAATAATTAACTAGCCATATGTGATACTCGCAAAGCCAAACTAGGCACGGTATTTTTTCAACTTCTTTCCTAAATGCTATTCATCAAGAATGCCTATGGAAAGAGATGGAGCCTTCATTAGCTGCTCGTGGCGTCGAGGCTACTCCGGCAGTAACGACCGAATTGCTAAAACTGCTTCACAATACAGTAAAGCTTGCGAAATTATGACGCTGCTTCGATACGCTATAACATCACCATGATACCGAACCTAGCAAAAAGTTAATCTTACTTCAAGAACATGGGACATTTAAAAAGTAAACGTATAGGCGATCTTTTCAGAATAACATCTTCAGATGAAATGCATTATCACAGGCCGGATGAGTATAACCAATCATATCAACCATAAGACTTATTGTTTTTAAGTTTAACACAAATATATTCTCTTACCATTTAAATGTAAACAACCATATTTAGAATAATGGCCACAGCATCTACAGTTTAAACAACTAATTATATATATATTTCAACGATATTGTGCCGCAAAATTTGCATGTACTATATCAGGACATAAAAATAAATATAGAATTAAATATGCTAACAAAACATAATCTGAAGAAATAGCAAGAAACATAAGAAGAGATGCTGCTCACCTCTGCGCCATCTCTCTGTCAGAAAGTTTGTCTTTAAACTGCAATTATTTTGTTTCTATGGAAACCACCGAGAGTTTTAATTGGTCGAATAGTATGAAGATATGTATTGACATTATGTTCAACGAATGAAAACAAAGAATTTTTTGTCAGGGCGGGACGAATTTGAAGCTAGTCCAATCAGGAGTAGTATCTTCAGTTTGTGCTTACTGTAGCTGGGCGTGATTGGATATCTAGCCGCCTTTCAGTCCCCAAATCATATATCTACTTGTCAATAGGAAACCACGCAGCTCTGTCTATAATGTCTGTCTGTAATTTTTTTTATGACATTATGTTTTTGCTAGGCAGCATTACGGTAATGCGTAATACCACTGTATTGGGGGTGTACCGCCGCTGTATTTCCATAGCTGGTTGACGCAATTAGCATTTTTGCGACTTTGGTAGGGCGACGTCAACTCTCAGCGAATTTCATAGGCAACATCAACAATTCAGGAACTAGTAGGTCTTCAGATAGTTGTTCACGCTTTTGAGAAGGAAGACTATAGTTCTTGTTATTCAAATTCTGTATCCTGGTATTTTAAATTTCGAAGATATGTCATATACAAGTTTTTCGAGAGACTAAATTTTGGTTTGATTTCTTTTTTATTCTATGTTAAATAAAGTTCACATAAAACCATTTTAGAATTAGTGCAGTGTTTCGTTTATAGTTAGTGCAGTGTCCTTAAAAACTGCATGTTCAAACCTAAGGCCATGCCATAATAGCTGCTTTGCAGATATTTCATTCAAGAATCTATAGATTATATAGGTAAGCCAGTCTCTGTGTGTGTGTGTGTGTGTGTGTGTGTCTATGTGTGTTTGGGTGGGTGGTCATGTACTGTATATATTATGTTGTGGGGACCAAATGTCCCCACAGTGTTATAAAAACACGTTAATTTGACTTTGTAGGGACATGTTTTTGGTCCCCAAAAGAAAAAACTGACTCAGTTTTATAAAATTCTGTGAATGCAATCAAAGGAATAATAATTCCAAAAGTCTTGTATTTTGTTTGGTTACTTACTGTTACTTCTTGCTTACTACTGTAGGGATTAAGGATTAAGATTGCCATAGTTAGGATTGGGGTTATGCCCATAAAAATGAATGGAGAATCCCCACAAAGACTCAGATACCTAATCTGTGTGTGTGTGTGTGTGCACGCACATGTGTGTGTGTGTGTCTGTTTGTGTGTGTGGATTAGGTTTATATTACATGGTGGGGACCAAATGTCCCCCGCAATGTGATAAAAACCTGTTATTTTGATGCTTTGGGGGTATTTTTCAGGTCCCCACAAAGATCTGTCAATACAATAAAAAACTAAAGATGCCAGAAGTCTTGTATTTGGTTTGGTTACTTATGGTTAAGGTTAGGGCTGGGTAGAGGTTAAGGTTGTCATGTTGGGATTACAGTTTTCCCCATAGAAATGAATGGTGAGTCCCCACGAAGATATAATTACAGACCTGTTTGTGTGTGTGTGTGTGTGGTATCAGATCAGTCCCTGAGAGTTCAGTAGTCTGACTCCATGTTTCTGAGTCTGGGTGTGAAGGCCTGAATGCTTTTCCAGACGCTAGGAGGGTGAAAAGATAATGTGAGGGGTGGGTGGGGTCATCCACAATGTTGGTGGCTTTGCGGATGGAGCGTGTGATGTGAATGTCCATGACGGAGGGAAGAGAGACTCTAATGATCTTCTCAGCTATCCTCACTATCCTCTGGTCTTGTGATCTGAGGCTTAGAAAAACATGTTGTGCTGCTCAACCTTGGCACAATGATATGGGTGAATCATGGACGCAATAGAATTTGGGGATGATTCGTCCATACAGGGTCAGAATCATTCCATACCTCAATCACCTCGTACGTATGTTTGCTAGGTGGAGTTGGAGTTGCTCCTAACTGTGCGCAGTGGAGTTGAACAATCACAACTTCCCAGAATATTACAGTAACTGGAGGACAGTGAACAAGTCTTATTAATTCTATGCTGTGTGAGAGATGTAATCGTCCGCGAGTTCGCCTTAATACACAGGGCATTCAAGCCATTGCTGAATACAAACCCTCAAATGCAGCTCCCTCCACCAGCAACGCCAATATAGAAACTGCCACAAAATCCATGCCCTCTGATAACCAGCCCCTTATATTTCCACCACCGTCGTGGGGACCGTACTACAAAGAGTCAACGCAAGGTAAGCTGCAAAGTGCAAACAAATGTACAACTTACCCTACATAGTGCACTACGTTTACTTTGTTTGTACTATGAGTACAGTCTTTGCACCTTGTCTGTTTGGCACTATATGTCGGTCATTCCTGTTATTCCGTGACTTTTCTGTCCTCATGGTTTACTTATATTTTCTGTAACATGAGTCACATATTTAAAGCAAATATATATTTAGGTCTTCGTTATCACGTAAACAGAGACAATACGTATTAAAACTTTTGTTGATATATGTATTAAGGCTGCCATGATTAGTGGGCGTAGTCGATGACTATCTTCAATATCACTACGCAATTATTGGAGTAGTTAGTCTCTAAAGCCCTGCAGTGACATGTAGTTTGTTGTTGTCAAAATGGGAGGGGCCGATACAAAGCACGGGTCTTAGGGAATTCTGATTAAGTATACACGCTTATTAATCCTGTTAATATAATTAGCATACACCCACTATTAGTGTAAATAAATGCACAAACCGCAAGGCTTTATCAGCAAGGTTATGCTGTGTTTGTATGAAATGTCTTTTTATATATCATTATTGTTTCAGTTTAAGCTGTAGCCATTTGTGCACGAATCTCCTTGCGTCAGAGGAAGCTGGAAGTGGGGTGTGACCTTTATGAAGCAGAATGAGACAGATGAGTTGTAAAATAAATGGTTACACTAACTGCAGTGAGACCTCTCTCATGCGGCCCTGCTCAATCTGTCTAGTCATACCATAGGAGTCAGTTAAACAGGGAGGTTTGTCTGCAGTGTTGGAACCTGTACAGCCAGTGCTTTGTACCGCTGATGGCCTCTTCTTCACACGTGCTTTGCTGCCACCTGCTGGTCAAAGTTTAATATTGGTTTATTAATTAGTGAAAGTAAAAGTCTTATTGCGTTGCTTATTAATTCTTAAATATATATTTAATGTATTTTCGTAATTATTTTTATTTAATAAATATTCTGATTGAATTAATATTTTTTAAATATTTCAAAATGAAATGTAAATGGTTTGTGGTTTTCAGATCACAGCTTCCTCTCAGAGCCCACCAATCAGTGACCATCTTGCAGTGTGATGTAAGACACGAAATCAGGACCGCCCACTTTTTACTCATTTTAATCTTAAAATATGGACAGTGTGAACTGGGACTTTGCCATTTTGCTCATATCACTTCCTCTGCCAGCACTTGCAGGATGGACTTCCCCTTTGAATCTGGTTCCTCCCAAGGTTTCTTCCTTCTAGGGAGATTTTCCTTGCCACTGGCTTGCTCTCTGTGGGCTTTGGGCAGGGATAAGGTAAAGTGCTTTGAGACAATGTAATGTTGTGAAAATGCGCGACACGAATAATATTGAATTGAAACGAATCACACCAGCTTGTCTCAGCTGACAGCAGCTCTTACTTATCTGATAAGTTGGGGGGGGAGGTATCACATAACTTCTGGTCAACATCAAAAGAAATTTATATATAAAATAATATATTGCATATTGCTGTAACACTCAGTAAATGGGACCTATTATGCTTTTCCCTTTCTATTAGTGTGTTATATGGCTTCAGCTGCATGTAAACGGTCTGCAAAGTCTTTAGATGCAAAGTACATAGCAAAGGGAGTAACTCTCAGCACAGAAACCACTCATCTCTCATCTGCCTAAAACACCTCATTGTAATTCCAGCCCTTACTTCCATGACATGATGAGGTCACCTCATAACACAATCCTTATTGTCTGCCTACCTGCAAGGATCTGTCTGCAGACTGAAAGACAGGGGAATGAAGGGTAAACCGACCAATCAAACCATACTGGACTCATTGGGGGAGGGATTAGACAGAGGGTGAATAGAGATGTGCATTATGAGAAAACAATATGTGCTTTCTGAACACTGAAGCATGCATACTCTATTCTAGTAGATCATAAATATAAAATTATAAACTGAAAGTGAGCATAATAATGCCTTTTAAGCAACAGTAGGCTGCTGTCCATGGTGCTGAAAACCTGAATTGTCAAATTTTACATTCAATTTTTTCACCTGCAACCCTCTTATTTTGTTGGTAAATGGAATGCATTTATATAGCGCTTTTCTACTCTTACGAGTACTCAAAGCACTTTACAATTTATGCCTCACATTCACCCATCCATACACACATTCATACACCGGTGGCAGAGGCTGCCATGCAAGGTGCCAACCTGCACACCGGGAGCAATTTGGGGTTCAGTGTCTTGCTCAAGGACACTTTGATGGGGTCAGGAGGAACCAGGGCTCGAACCTGCAACCTTTCAGTTGCCGAACGATAGCACTACCTCCTGCGCCACCATCTTCCCCACAAGACTAGGGTGATGTGATCAAATTTTTTAGTGTTTGTGAGAACTCTGGCTGCCGCATTTTGTACCAGCTGAAGTTTATTTAAGAATACTCTTTGGCAGTGATGCTCTGTGAAGTCATACAGAGGTGGGTATAGAAAGGATTACAGTGAGTAATAGATGATTTAAAATTTGACAACAAAAAGGCTTTGGACAATCAGTTCAACTTTGAAAAGTTTCTCTCTGTCTCTCTTGCTAGTTATTTCTCTTTACCCCCCAGTCAAGGAGGAATCAAATGCAGAATCACATTGTAAAAGCTCTTTTTGTGTGAACATTAGAAAACAGATTAATACCTATTAATCAGTTTGAAACTTTACATTCAGACCTACATCAGTCAGAAGGAGCAGGCGATGACCAGCCCAACCATCAGCTCTATCTCTGATTTTACAGAATCCCTTGTCAGGGTAACTTCTGAAGTCACGACTAAACTAATTTCCATCTCTGCCTTCAGCTTCACCAGCTAGATTAAACTGATCATTGAGGAGGGAAATACAGTCAAGCCTCACAGTAATGCCATAAAACATACTAAGGTTAAATGTATTAATATTGACTTGAGTAGCTGAATTTTGTTTATCCATTAGAGGGCAGCCATATGCAAGTCATTTATTTGTAGAGCGTATTTAAAATCAACAGGAATTGACCCAAAGTGCTTTCCAGGCTAGAGAGAACTGATTAGCAAGTTCTCCATTCACAGTAAAGTATATAAATAAAATTACATGGAAACATGCATACAAGAAATAAGATAATAAAAAATAATTGAAATGTACAATAAGCAACACATTTAAAAAGTTATGTTAAAATTAAATTAATTTGGGAATAGCAGATCTGAACTGTATTGTGGGGCTAATATATTGAGTGCTACAAAAACAAATAGCAAAGTTGTAAGGAAAGCACAGCAGAGAGAGACCCTGGTATTCCAGTGAGGAATGGATACAGATAAAATAAAACCAAAATATGACACAGAAGGTGAGACTGACCTCAGGCCTCAAGCTGATGAAGGAGGGATGTCTGCCTCTGAGCTGCACACTCAGTGCCACTGAGCCACACGCTGCCCCCCTAGACACCATTAGGGTCTGGATTAGAGACAGCAATAGGCATACTCATATACATACTGTACCTAAACACATCACAGCGATACAGGCACCAATAGGCATACTCATATACATACTGTACCTATACACATCACAGCATTACAGGCACCAATAGGCATACTCATATACATACTGTACCTATACACATCACAGCGTTACAGGCACCAATAGGCATACTCATATACATACTGTACCTATACACATCACAGCGTTACAGGCACCAATAGGCATACTCATATACATACTGTACCTATACACATCACAGCGTTACAGGCACCAATAGGCATACTCATATACATACTGTACCCATACACATCACAGCATTACAGGCACCAATAGGCATACTCATACACATACTGTACCTATACACATCACAGCGTTACAGGCACCAATAGGCATACTCATATACACACTGTACCTATACACATCACAGCGTTACAGGCACCAATAGGCATACTCATATACATACTGTACCTATACACATCACAGTGTTACAGACACCAATAGACATACTCATACACATACTGTACCCATACACATCACAGCATTACAGGCACCAATAGGCATACTCATACACATACTGTACCTATACACATCACAGCGTTACAGGCACCAATAGGCATACTCATACACATACTGTACCCATTCACATCACAGCGTTACAGGCACCAATAGGCATAATCATACACATACTGTACCTATACACATCACAGCGTTACAGGCACCAATAGGCATACTCATATACATACTGTACCTAAACACATCACAGCGTTACAGGCACCAATAGGCATACTCATATACATACTGTACCTATACACATCACAGCGTTACAGGCACCAATAGGCATAATCATACACATACTGTACCTATACACATCACAGCGTTACAGGCACCAATAGGCATAATCATACACATACTGTACCTATACACATCACAGCATTACAGGCACCAATAGGCATACTCATACACATACTGTACCTATACACATCACAGCGTTACAGGCACCAATAGGCATACTCATATACATACTGTACCTATACACATCACAGCGTTACAGGCACCAATAGGCATAATCATACACATACTGTACCTATACACTTCACAGCGTTACAGGCACCAATAGGCATACTCATACACATACTGTACCTATACACATCACAGCGTTACAGGCACCAATAGGCATACTCATATACATACTGTACCCATACACATCACAGTGTTACAGGCACCAATAGGCATACTCATATACATACTGTACCTATACACATCACAGCGATACAGGCACCAATAGGCATACTCATATACATACTGTACCTATACACATCACAGCATTACAGGCACCAATAGGCATACTCATACACATACTGTACCTATACAGATCACAGCGTTACAGACACCAATAGGCATACTCATACACATACTGTACCTTTACACATCACAGCATTACAGGCACCAATGCTCATACTCATACACATACTCATACACATCACAGTGTTAGAGACACATCAAGGATGCAACTGGCAATTTAGTCTGCAGCAGAGGTGCAGTGTTTGCTGGAAATTTCTGCTGATGAGAGTGTCTAGGAACAGCTGGATGCAAAACACAAAAATCTTAGATATTTAGTAAAACGTGGGACTGTTTTCTTATACATGCAGCACGTATAAGTAAAAATAGCTGCATTACATACTCGATAAATCTATATGAGGGCTGTTTGTCATCATGCCCAAAACAACCCCAAATAAGCCACAATATAAGGACATTAGTCATAAACTCCACTGTGCTGTACGATTGCGCGTTTCCTATTTTCACTTCAACACAAAAAGTTATACAAAGATGACGCAAGTGCGGTGGGGCCCGAAATGTTAAGTGCAATGTGACCGCAGACCAGCGGGGAGTGGGAGGAGGGATAATCCTGCTCAGGCATGGTGCGAGGCTACTGGGCCAAGTGTGAGTACACACACAGAAACACGATCCTAATGGGCCTCTTGTTTCCTACTGATCCACTGAGATTAAAAGGACCTACTGCAGTGGAACTTAACAAACTGTATAAAACATAACAAAGACTGAAACAAAGGCCTGAGGTCAGACCCTCTGTATGCAGCACACAGTGTTTCTGCAGAGTCTCACCCTCACATCCTGTATGACGACATTTCTGCTTTTCAGAATAAGTGTCTGTCTGAAAATATCTTAGCTGCTTATGTTCATGTGTGAGAAAGAAGGAAGTTACACAGCTCATTAATAACATCAACTTACATGCTTCATTTACATGTATTTCTATACCCAGTGAGCTACAATGATTCTTTGTAAAGTTCAACTATCCATTACAGTGGTACCTCAGTATACGTCCACTTTGGAATAAGTCCAACTTGATATACGTCCTGCTTGGACACGGAAAATTTTGTTTGGTATATGGCCTTTGTTTGGAATACGACTCATGTGCTAGAACTTGTATGGGTCATAATGAGTCAGGACACCACGCGCTTCCCTTGTTTACCTCTCAAGACAAAGCCACGACTGCCCACCAGCGTCAGTACGCCAGTTGCTACCATTCAGTGAACAACCCGCGCTATAACTCTCTTTTCATTTGTTTCATCTAATTGCTTTTATATTTATGTATTTTAGTATTAAGCAATGTTTAAGTTATTTTATACAACCCCATCAATATATAATATGCCAATAACAATAGGATTTTTTTTTCATGGGAACGGATTAATCATTTTCCTTATATTTCTTATGGGAAAAATTTGTTTGGTATACATCCTGTTTGGTATAAGTCCAAGGATCTGGAACAGATTAACCCTCAATGGGTCCTTGTCAGAAAGTTACGTTCCAGGTCCTTGGGGTTCAAGTTGCACCCCTATCCATTGGCATATATAATTCAATGGTACCAAGCTCAAATTCAATTAACTAAAGTTAAGATACATTTATTAGTTAACTGCATGATGCTTGCACAGCTTATGCAGTGAGATAGTGCAGTTAAAGGGGTTGCGGGCGTTGGGGGGGGCAGCAGAGGGGACTGGTCAAATAATGCACATTCCGACTGTATCCTCTTGCAGAATGTGTCAAAGAGCTTCAGCTGTGGAATACCTAGCCATGGTGTTATATCTTTTCTAACAGTTGAAATGTAAACAAAACAAAATGGCTGACTTTTTTTAATATCCGAAAATGTTCTAGAATATAATAACATAAAAAATTATAGTAGCAATTATCACTAATTAACTGAATTTGTCGATCATATCAATGTCATAAATTAACCCTAAAAAGGGTTATGTAATAGCAACTGGACTTTGTTTTTCATAGAAGACGTTTTGCACTCCATCCAGAGTGCTTTCTCTATTCTGACTGACTGGCATAGCAGGTTGATGAACCCTGTGGAATCCTCAAGTTGTTAGCACTAGATGGTCACCTGTGGGTTGTTGTTGTTCCTCCTGGCTTTCATGTGTTTCACTGATACCACCTGAGGCCGAGCGTGAACGACTTTGGAAGCGTCTTGGCAAAGTTGAAAGAACTGCATTGTAGGTGGACCGGGAGGACAACTGCTTCAAATGAACGACCGTCGTTGAACAGAGGAGGTGGCCTAAGACGTCTATCACCTACCTACAATGCAGTTCTTTCAACTTTGCCCAGACGCTTCCACAGTCGTTCACGCTCAGCCTCAGGTGGTATCAGTGAAACACATGAAAGCCAGGGGGAACAACAACAACCCACAGGTGACCATCTAGTGCTAACGACTTGAGGATTCTACAGGGTTCATCAACCTGCTATGCCAACCAGTCAGTCAGAATTGAGAAAGCACTCTGGATGGAGTGCAAAACTTCTTCTATGAAAAACAAAGTCCAGTTGCTATTGCATAACCCATTTTTTAGGATAACCATGACCTGGATAACTGAGAATCTCCACAGACATCTGTCATAAATTAAGTTTTTTTTGGGGTGCATTTTGCACCCCCGAAGAAAGTATGCCAGCGATAATTGACGTCAACACTTTTTCTATAATTTTCTGCATGACCGTATGTAAAACTGGTGCACTTACAATGTCCTAGAGGATAACTGCTGTAATTTTAATAACAACATGGTAGTAGCCATAGAAATGGGCAGGGGGTGCAGAACGCACCCCAAGGAACCATTGAGGGTTAAGGACGTATACCGAGGTATCACTGTATTTGATATTGCCAAATTTGTAAAATTCCTAATATTATTACAATATTTATTCCTGCAAACTGCAGGACAAAGGCAACATGAAAAATGTTTTCCTGCAATTGATAAGAAATACGCAGAAACACACACCGTAAAGATTGTAACCTCTGACAGTATGTACTGGCTTTCACTGCTTTCTGCAGTGTCTCTCCCTCTCAGCTCTTCATTTCACACTTTATATGTGTATCTGTAGAAAACAGCTGTGAGTCACATGAATGACACAAGAAACCAAGCAAGCTGAAGACTTTAATTTTGTTTTATTGTCCCCCCTGCACTTGCATGTTCTCCCCGTGTCAGTGTGGGGTTTCCTCTGGGTTCTCCTGTTTCCCCCCACAGCCCAAAAACATGCTGAGGTTTATTGGAGTTACCATAGGTGTGCATGTGTGTGTGAATGGTGTGTTTTCCCTGCGAGTGGTTGCTGCCCAGACTGTGGGCCATCAGGATCCTGCACAGAATAAGCAGCTATAGAAGATGGATGGATGGATGGTTGGATGTTATGTCTTGCTGAAGTGCTAAACATTCAGCCTTGTGGTTTTGTCACTTCCTGTTTAAAGTGTCCACTCCCCCATCACTCTGCCTGCTGTGTGTGAGAATAGAAACGACCATGACAGTGAAGGTACAGAGGATGAGGAAGTGATTGTCAGTCTCCTCAGATCTGGGCTCAGTGACACACACATGTATGGATCCTCTGATGCTCCTGTTTCTTCTCATTGCTGGGCTCACAGGTGAGTGTCTCTCATTACAGTGGTACTGAGTAGAGATCTCTCTCCTGCTCCTCACAGACTGTCAGCTGCAGTTTGGAGATCATGATGGAGATCTGCTGCTACATCAGAAGAAATTGCTATGGCTACATTCCGGAAACATTTGCAGAGGCTGCATTGAGTATAATACTCTATGAAGTTGTAGATAGTATTTGGATTCTCACTGGTTTTTATATCACTTATATTATTATGTAATTTTTAAAAAGCTTTAACAAAAATATTTTACCAATAAACTGGCAATTACGTCATACATGTACAGTATTTTGTGTTTTGTATTTGTTAGTACAGTGGTACCTCAGTTCCCGAACTCATTAGAACTCGAATTTCTTAGAAGTCCAACCAACCAGTTCGAAAATAATTACCTAAAGCTCGATCTGAATCTCAAACCATGAACGCTGATCAAAGATAACTTGTACGCGCAGAGAAATGAGTCACGCCGCATGTCTCTCAGCAGAAACAAAGGGTAAAGCTTCAGTCTCATCCTCGCAAAACCCCTGATAGGAATATTATTCTTATTTACTCATGTTGGCACAAGGAGCTGATTACTGTATGCATTTTAATCTGGGCTCTTCTCTCATAAAACATAAACTTTGTGCTCTAAGTACAATTTTTAAAGTGTGACCCCAAATATTGCAAATGCCCCCATTTTTAGACAGTGGGGGCAAAAGTTGCCCCACCGCATATATATTGTGTGTATTGTGTGTTCCAACACTGCAGACATGTAAAATCTAGAAAAAGTGTTAAATAATTGTGATTTGGCTGCAGACCATGATACCCATGAATATCATTGTGCACCTTCATGGTGCTAATTGGAACCACAGAACTTGGTGTCTAAAAGGACTCCTGAAGAGGCACTGTGGGAATGTTAGTCAATCGAGATGCTCAGCTCTCTTTTAATCTGTTCTCATTTCATTTTAAAAACAAACGCTATACATTAGTTGGGTATCACTGTCGCCTGAAAGAGTCGTATGTTTCACCATAGCTGTTTAATCATTAGTATAATTATTTAGGTCCTAATGCAGGAAGCACACAGTGTAAAGTGAGGTAAACCTTCAACAGCATGTCAATCCATTGCAGGGCACTGGAAGCTGGAGAAATGCAATGTGAACAGAGGAAGCCTGCAAACTGCACACAGACGCAGTCATGGTCACATTCAAAGCCAACAGTCAGCAGTGCTGAGATGGCAGGGGTATGAGTCAGATATCTAATATCTGTATAAACTAAAGAGACAGAGAGATTTTGGGGAACCACGGCAAGGGCAACAGAAGACATGGGCTTCTGACTATAAGGCATGAAAATCCAACTCAATGTCCCCACTCTACTCACACACCCCTACCCTTAACAACCTGTATCCCCCACACACTCCTCCCACCTATGCAACAATCATTGTTATTAAAAGCCCAACACTGGGCGACTTGTCTCAATGTAACCAGGTTCACTGAATCTACACCTATGGCTGTCCTTTCATGTGCCATCACTACGTGACACCGCTTCAATTCTGGAGCGCTTCGTCACAAAATTAAATCAGTCACGGATCCTCTATTATCCAAAGATCTGTCAAATACTTTTTGAGTTATCACAATAATTAAATCAATTGTCTGGGGCTGTCCTTTTCTTTGATATTGCATGATTAGACATGATTAGAGAGATAGACCAACCTACCTACCTGCACACAGTTCACCATCAAGAAAGGTGTCATGTAGCACGACTGAATGCACTGAAGTGCCGTCTAGAGAGGCAAAAATGTCGCTATTGGCTGCCCTTTACATGGAAAGACATTGACCTGTGGGAGGAAACCGGAGAACTGAGAGGAAACCAGCATAGATACAGGAAGACCATGCAAACTGCCCACAGAAAGCTGGGCCAGATACCGAAACCACAAGCCTGGAGGTGTGAGGCCCCCACGCTGCCCCCAGTCTCTACCAGCTAGAGGGTAACTAGCTCTCCAAATCTGCTGCAGAGTGAAAGACAACCAGGTTTAGCCTTGACCCCTAACACTGATCTTGCCCCCTGATAAGCACTGAGACCTTCTGCAGTAATACATGAAGCTGGGTGTTTAGACCCCTCTGTCTGTACACACAGAAATGACTGATGGCATCCCGGCTGTCTGCTCACATAACCACCTGTGCTGCTGAAATGACACCAGTAAGATCAATCACAGGCCTCATAGAAAACCAAAGGGTACAAGAGGCAGGAGCAGTTTATCTGCACTGACAGTCTTTATATATATCATGCAGTATATTTAGATATTATGTATATAGTTTCAATTACCTGATTCAGGGTACATTTCTAAGAATATAATATGTATTTCCAATTTCCAAGACAAAGATGTTTTTATTAAGACTGCCATAATTCACAACTGACATCATGATCTCCAAACTGCAGCTGACAGTGTGTGAGCAGCAGGAGAGAGATCTCTACTCAGTACCACTGTAATGAGAGACACTCACCTGTGAGCCCAGCAATGAGAAGAAACAGGAGCATCAGAGGATCCATATGTGTGTGTGTGTCACTGAGCCCAGATCTGTGGAGACTGACCCTCACTTCCTCATCCTCTGTACTTTCACTATCTCTGTCGTTTCTATTCTCACACACAGCAGGCAGAGTGAAAGGGGAGTGGACACTTTAAACAGGAAGTGACAAAACCACACGGTTGAATGTTTAGCACCAAATACTTCAGCAAGTCATTCTATTATTATTACTATATGCAGCATAAAACTCATAATAAAATGCATCATAATTTTTCTTTATGCTGCTTGGACACTAAAAGATTTACTATGCACAAGGCATGTATATTTGCTTATGATGACAATAGAATTTGTAGTATTAAACAAGGGAGCCATGGTTTGAACAAAAGAGGCTTTGTGATGCACTTTGTGTGAGAGAATGGAAGGAAATAGCTGTGCAGACACACTCTGACATGGGATTAATGCCTACAGAAGGTCAGGATGACGATAATTATGGGATGTAGTATCTAAGGGGGTAACCCAGGTGATTACACAATCACCTACAAGAAATATTGAGTCATTTGAAGGGAACTTCGATTACATTTTCAGTAATGAACAAAGACCAGTTTATTAGTAATAGTAATAGACAAATTTTAACTAATTATTCTTCCACAGGGCGAAGCTGCAGTGATTTCACTGGGACTGGACACTACCTGAACTGGGTTTAGTGATATCAGGTCAGCTGCCTTCCGCCATCTCCTATTTCAATGTCCAGAGAAAGCGAGCAAAGCAGCTGTGCACTTTGGGGAGTCAATGGAAGAATTTGTGGAGAGTTTTGAGGCACCATGTCGCAGAGAAGTGATGTGTTGAGTGGCCTTCCATGGCTGAGTTCCAGGGAGCCGGACCTTCTGGGCAACAAGAGGGAGCAGTAAGGGCAGGTTGTCTGCGTCACTACAAGAAGCCCAGTAAGGTCTTCCTCTTCCTTGGGCTCCTCCAGTCACTATCGCTCCATGGATCAATTAGTGGACTGTTGACGATCCACTGAGGTACGTAGGCCAGTGGCTTGGGCCAAGGCAGGAGGCTGGGTGCTGGGACCAAAACAGATACCAAGGACTGGGGCTCTGACCCCATCACCACTGGGTCACCTGCAGGAGCAAAGGACACGAATCCCAACAGACGGGGTGTCACAGAGTCTGGGGATCATCCTGCTTAGGGAGTCATTCTGTCATGGCGTGGCAATGACAAGCTAACAAGCTTGGTGGTTACTACCGACAAGGCCTTGATTGTTGGTGATTTTAATATTCATATGGAAAATGAAAGTGATCCAGTAACAAAAGCATTTACTGCCATTCTTGACTCTGTCGGTGTACATCAGAATGTAACTGGGCCAACTCATGCCTGTAACCACACCCTAGACCTGATTCTTAGTCATGGTGTCCTGGTAGAACACATATCAATTATCCCTCAGAATCCTCTACTTTCAGATCATTACCTTTTAACATTTCAAATACAACATAACTCCCCTAAGGCCCCAGACCAGAGGTACGATACTAGACGTTCCATAGCCTCATTATCCGCTGCAACTTTTCTGGAACAGCTCCCACAGTCCTTTAACCTAACCTCTGAAGTGTCATGTGTAAATGAACTTGAACAGGTAACCGTGAACATGGTAGAATCATTTCGTACCACTCTTGATCATGTAGCACCACTCAAGAAAATAAAACATAGGGATAAGAAACCTGCCCCCTGGTACTCTAACCGTACACGTGAACTTAAACAAGCTTCACGAAAGCTAGAACGCAAATGGCGGTCAACAAAATTAGAAGTTTTTAGATTTGCCTGGAAAGAGAGCCTGTCTAAGTATAGACATGCACTAATGACTGCTAGGTCTATGTATCTCTCTAAACTAATAGAAAATAACAAAACCAATCCTAAATTCCTATTTGAAACTGTATCTAGGTTAACAAAGAATCGTTCAATGTTAAACTCACATGTCCCAGAAGCTCTTGGT